>NW_010296254.1:28017-81481 GCF_000700745.2 Antrostomus carolinensis | reverse complement strand
ATATCCTGTGTGGGCTCATCTTTCCCCTTACCGACCAAGCAGAGCTGACAGGACGCATGAATCATCCTACACCTCTGCATGGCTTTGTTAAATCTACCTGGATTTAAGGCATGGTGCAGAGTTCATGTCTTGTTCTGATATTCCCTTGGCAAGTCAATAGGCAAAGAGGCAGAAGACAGTTAGATGGTCTTGTCAGTTAGATGAGCTTGGTCCTCATCCCACAGCCAGAGTGACAGGCCATACCTCTCAGAAGAGACCAGCCTTGCCCTATCTGGGGTCCAGTAATATTCATCACCCCCACTTGAGGGGAAAAGGGAGGGTTGAGGAGGCACCAAGGGTCACCTCTGAACCTTAGGTCCCTCCAGGCATGCTAATCCCCCTTCTGTTTTTGCAGGATTTTCCTGCCATCATATCTGTCTGCCCTGTTTATTCTTCTCTACACCTTTTTTTCCTTCTCCTTATGCCCTCCTTCCCACCCTTCTAGCATGCCCTTCCCAGTAAAAAGCGGCACAGGGAGGCAAAGCAGCCTGGCACTGGCCTTTCAATATATTTAAACACTACCAATTCACTGAGCTGGAAAATTCTGAATCTGCAATTTTATTGAAAAAGGTGGTCACCCTGTTCTTTGGAGCCATGTTCAGAGACAGAGGGATAATTAACCTTTGACCCTTACGTGACACAGAGACAAAGAATGGCCAATTTTAATAAAATCAGTAAGATAACTTTAATTTCTAAGAAACAGACTTTCCATGTCTATTTTTTTTGCTTATTGTTACGAGAAGAGAAAGGCTGTTAAAACTATCCTGTGCAGGTGAAAACATTGTCATGCAACCCTTTTTTCCTCTGAGCTAACATGGAGGAGGACAGCAACTGGCACTGAGGGATTAGTAATGTCTGCTAACAGTGTGTATGCAGTGCCTACCCTGCACCGTGTCTAGACACCTTTCTAGCATTTCATGTAATAGCAATTCAAACCAAAACAGAGACAAACCAGAGCTGTCAGCACAGCTCATTTTAGTTATAAAGTGCATCCTTACTTGATGTGCTGCTGGGAAAGTTAAGCAAGACACACAACCCAAGTAAAAAAGCTTTCAAGTGGGCAATATAAAAGGAGAGTCAAAAGACCACCAAAGTGGAAAATAAAGGTGAAAGATTTCAAAGGGAGGACAGGAGTCTTTCACATGGTAGGGGGGAGGAGGGGGGAGGGGGGAATAAATGAAATAAAACAGCTTGTCATGATCCTTTTTATGAAATGTGAATGGACTGATATATCTGTACTGAATTATGGATATTGTTGTGAATTGTGTGCACAAAGAGATACTAGACAGATGACATAACACTAGTCTGGAGGAGAAAAAGGCCACAGAGCTGTACAACCTGACCACAAAGACACAGAAGAGATGGTGAGAGAAGTACCAGCTTCTTTAGGGAAACCCTTTTGAATTAAGGACATGGTATGAACTCATAGTGGAGAACCTCCTCCAGAATAACTAAATGTGCATGTCTCAATTTTCAGATTAAGAATACTTTTTCTGAATTAGCAAAGCCACTTTAGCAGGAACATGTCTTCCAGAATAAGCCATTAAGCAGCTAAAGCCTGTGAGAAAAGAAGTACTCTTCAGAGAGGATGGGGAATATGGCAGTTGTAGAGCAAGCTCTTGGTTGATGACAGTCACTTGCCTTTGTTAGATAACTAAGATTTCCTAACACCCAAATGAAGTGGTTGGCTGGGGCCTGAGCCTTCAGCACTCTTGGGAGGAACTCTACCAAGTACAGATAACTGAAATTCCAGGTCAAAACCAGACCTTTTCCACCTTTTCTGTACTCTTTACTCTGCCAGTTCTGTCATTCATTCTCTTTAACACATCCATGGTTCAGGAGCTGAGTCATGTGCTTAGTCCTTCATTTACACAGCAAGGTCTGCAAAGAGCAGGCATATCTGAAAGAGCATGAACTAGTGATATCTGTCAAGAGTAACTGTTAATTCAACCCCATGATATTTAAAAATAAAGTAGAAGAGCATATCAATTTGTTTCCCTACTTGTGTTAAGCTGCATCATTTATGAATATAGCCTGTGTACTAAAAGAACAGCATCTGCTATAAGCTTGGAAAACAAATTATTATTGCCTGTTAACATCTTTACATAAATACTTGGGGAATTTGTATATTAATGTTGTATTTTGTAAAGGATTCTCTTTCCTGTTAGCCCTACAGCCTCTTCAAGTTTTTATTTTCTGTGCTTTCAGCAGTCACACACAGTTATAGCAAATCAGGCCTGATCAACCACGGACACTTTCACATGTGTTCCCATAGTTGAGTGCAGCACTCAGTGAGAGGAGCTACTCAGGCATATGGTCTGTAATAAGCTGAGCTCCAGCGAGTCGGAACCTCCTGCTTCAACAGCTATTTGGCCATTTGTTTTCTTGCTGCAGCTCTTTGATTATTTCTCTCCCTTTGACAGAATGATAAAAGCAGCCACAGGACTTATGTGCCACCTTCACCAAATGTTGCCCATATTCCAGGAATCAGGCAGAAAACAGAGGAGACAGGCAGGGATAAGGTGGCCATTGAGTCTGAAAGTCCTGAGGATTAGAAGGCACATATTCTGCTCAAAGAGAGACTAATGTATGTGCAGCTGAAAGGTCCCAAACCGAGGGAGGCTTATGGTGACCATCTTTCAGATGAGGTTGTCCATGCATCAACTGGAAGTTTCAGTTTTCTCTATTATACTAAGGCTCCAATAATTGTTTTTTACAGTATATGTCCTCAGTAATTATTACAGTGTTTCATGTAGAGGTACACCAGCTTAAAAGTATTTGAATACTGTAATCCTTCTCACTGAAAAATGTCATTTAAAACAACCAGGCAACATGCCTAGTGCAATGCCAGAATTGGAAATAAGGCTGAAAATCTTCAAACAAATGAGTGAACAAACACAGGGCCTTGCACAACATAAACATCTAAGGAAGAAACAAGGGAGAAGAAAAAGCTTCATCTCTGGCATAGAGAGTGGCAAATCATACAATTTCTGAGGAGAATTCAAGGGGACTTTCAGCAAGTTAGGCTGTGATCCCCTCCTCTCAAGTCTGTATCATAAGCACACAAGTTGATCAAACATTTGTTGTTTCTGAAGGTACAGGATAACAGCTAGGTCGCCTTCTGAGCCCCAGGATAGCACAGATAGAGCTCTACATTTGTTCTAATTGGAACCAACCGAAAAGTTTTGCATCAAACTGTTTTGCAACAGAGAGTGGACCTTTCAGTGGCAGTGAATTTTTCATGAAATAGTTCTGTTTTCTACAGAACATTTCAATCTTTCATTGAGCAGGCAAACCAAGAAACTAGATGAAATACTTCAATTCTGAAGGGCCATCATAGCACTCTGGAGGTATCAAGTTCCTCCCAGTCCTGTTCTTTGCTGGGGACTTGGCTTCTCCACCAAACTCTGTTTCCCAACAATGCCCTGGCCAGGCAGCAGTGCTGATGCACACCTTCCCAGCTGTAGGAGAGAAAAATACTGATCATTATGGAAGATGCAATGAAGTCAAAGAGTCATCACTTTATGTTTATTTTTTGGAACTTGCAATCCTCTACCACCTAACTCAGTCACTGTTGAAGGAATAAGGAGGAAAAAAAGCATGAGTATAGGGTAACATGGAAGAGAAATGGCCATGGATCCTTTCAGCTTTCTCAACTGTAGCAGTTATTTTGTATATGAAATGAAGTGGTGCTAGAGGACCCTCCAAAAATGAACGAGACAGTCACTGAAGTATAGAAAACCAGCTGAGCAGAAAAAGAGGCCACTCGATCTTGCTCAGCAACAGCCATACAATGTGTCAATCAGCTTTCATAGAGATATCGGCTCAGTACCCTGTCTGAAAGCCAAGAGTCAAGAGAAATTCATGTTAGGGGAAGGAGAATTTACACCCAAGTAGCACAAAAAGAACTGGAAAAAAGTACAGAGAAGGTTCACACAAGTACAGAGAAGATTCATACGAGTCCAGAGGAGGGCCACGAGGATGATCCAAGGGCTGGAGCACGTCTCCTATGAGGACAGGCTGAGACAGTTGGGGCTGTTCAGTCTGGAAAAGAGAAGGCTCCCGGGAGATCTTATAGCGGCCTTCCAATACCTGAAGGGGGCCTACAAGAAAGCTGGGGAGGGACTTTTTACAAGTAAGGCAAGTAGTGATAGAACAAGGGGAAATGGCTTTAAACTGTAAGAGCGTAGTTTTAGATTAGATATTAGGAAGAAATTCTTGTCTGTGAGGGTGGTCAGACACTGGAACAGGTTGCTCAGAGAAGTTGTGGATGCCCCCTCCCTGGAAGTGTTTAAGGCCAGGTTGGATGAGGCTTTGAGCAACCTGATGTAGTGGGGGGTGTCCCTGCTGATGGCAGGGGGGTTGGAACTAGATGATCTTTGAGGTCCCTTCCAATCCAAACTATTCTATGATTCATGAAAACAATCTTTGACATCCTCAAGCCAAAAGTCCACACTGATAAGAAAAGTAGCTCAAAGTCAACTGGTGGCTGTACTTTCTCTCCAGGGAGGATTGCTTTTGATTTCTCCAGCCAGAGTCTGAGCTGGTATTACTTAGACAGCTGATTTCAGTAAAATCTGTGTCAATCTGCCTGTTGAGCCTCTTGTCCTTAGATAACTGGTATATGGTCTAAGGTGAAAAATACACGCTTTGGCTATGCTTAAACTTCCATGAAGCAGAAAACACTGTGAACTGGAGGCTTCAAAAATTGCAATGCTTCCTCACAGCTATAAAAAAAAAACCAAAACCAACCAAACAAAAAAAACAAACAGAGGAAAAAAGTTTCTTTCACTCCTGAGATAAAAAACCCAAACAAACTAGCATTTAGTTTTGAAAAGAAAAGGGAATCTTCTGAAGCAAGGTGAAGTGTAGGGATGTTAATGTAAGAAAGCTCTTAAACATATCTGCAAAGAAGATTAGAAATAAACATGTAAAAGGAACTCAACACATTTCCCAAAGGGAGAAGTTATGAATGATTGGATATGCTTGAAACTTGGTGAGATTACTTTCAGTTCCGAAAGATCAAGAGACTCTTGATCAAGGGAATTTAGGAGAGGCAGAAAGAGAAGCAGAGGTGAAGGAATATAAGTCCACAGTGAAAAATCTTTCTTGGTGTGTTTCAGGCCATTTTTCTTTAGCTTAGAGCAGAGGAGGAGAAGAAAGAACAAAGACATGTAAGCACTTGTCTTTTAAAGATGTGTAGCATCCATTGAGCCTCAGAAAACAGTTTGATTCAGGGTCTGTTTGACGAACAAACTCTGATCGATTCTCATCTGAGTGATCCTCATTTATACATCCTTTGGTACAGGGAAAAATAATTGGTGAGCTGATCAGATAAGGAAATGCCAAACAAGGTACCAGATTATAGTGGAAAGCTGATCTAGGAGAGGAATTAGCCTCTTGATTCTCTGAGTCAAGTAGAAAACTGAAGAAAGATAAAGAAAATTATCATGTGCTGATGAGGAATTTACTAGGTTGTTTTGACTGTGCCAAGTGGTTTTCAGGGCAGGATGTTCAGCAGTTCTAGTGTTGCTCCAAAAAAGCCTGGCATATGGTCTCCCTTGAGCTTAATATCAGTGGCCAAGCATGTATGCAGTTAACACGGGTGCCTTGGTCATTGATAGGAGCTCAGTCATCAGACACAGAGTTAGAGCTCAGCACAGTTAGAGATCCATGACTACCCTGCCTTTATCCATTCCTGTTCCCTTGGTACTGCCAATGCAGAAACTAGCTTGAACAGCAGAGAAGTACCTAGCATGGCTGGAAGGGCAGGCAAAAGCCCCATGTGCTATTGAGATCTTTTACAAGGCTGATGCTGTGGGTTGGTGCCACCTGCCTGGCTGCCACCTGTCAGCTCCATCCCAATGCGAGGGCTCACTAGCTCAGCTGCCTGCAGCCACTGCTGTGCTCATCTTTGATCAGCTGAACTTAAAATACAAGTTGCTATTGAGCCAGGCAGTGTCTTTTCTTTCTCCAAGCTGTGGATGCTGGCAAATGTTTTAAAATTCCGTGTTGAATATTCCTCTATGCGTGTGTGTGTGTGTGTGTGTGCACTCTGTTATTTGCAATATCCGCTTAGAAGCATTAAAGCAAAATGCCTTTGTCAGCTTTGTCTTTTTGTATTTGACAACTGCTGATGTAATTTTACTTTTGTTTGTGTATCTCAGCCTACTTGCTGCTGAGTCACAGAAGAAGGCAATTGACAATAAATACAGCCCCTTATCAACCCAGAAAGCTGTGGACCACTGGGATGACAATCAGAAAGAGTCTTTTTTAATCAGCAATAGCAGAACAGAAGGATCCTGTTTCCTGTGCACATTTCCCTGTCACTCACAAGCTTTGACTGATGTGGGCTGCATCCTCCAGCAGCAGAGACTGCCCTCATCTATGGGAAAAACTGCAGAGGAAGCATAGCATTCCCCATACAGGCCCTCTAAAGTAGTTGTCTGCTGCTGGAGATTATAAAATGCAAAACAGGAAGCTGAAACACAGAACGATGACTGAACCTTTCACATCCTGATTTCCAGAGGTTTTATCCCTCATCCAGCAGGCCTTAGTCTTTCAGCAGGTTTAACTGAGGCATGAAATACTCAAATCATTGTCCACATTTTTAAATTTTAAGAGAGTTCTATTATTGCTAAGACTAGCACGTTTCAGAGTCACTGGAGGATGGTGGAGACGACTGTGTATCCTCACGGTGCTGGAGACATTGCTGCTTGATTTTCTGAGACTGAGAATAAAGATCCACATAGCTTGTGATGATAGATTTCTTAGAAAATTGACAGGCTACGGAGTCCACTGACACACACCACCATCCTTGCAACCACAGAGTCAGATGAAGTGATAACTACAATGGGAACCTTCAACTAATGAATGAAAAAAACTGAGAGTAGGACCCTATTGCTGTGTTATGGCAGAGATCATATGGTTGTCCTGCTTGAGAGATGGAGTTAGACAACAAGATGTATCTCTTCTTCCATATGAAAGAAAGTCTTTCTGGGACCTCCACAAGAGAAGAGGAACCTGAGGGGAGACCTTACCACTGTCTACAACTACCTGAAAGGAGGTAGTAGCGAGGCGAGTATGTGTCTTTCTCCCAGGTAACTAGTGATAGAACAAGAGGCAATGGCCTTCAGTTGCACCAAAGGATGTACAGATTGGATGCCAGGAAAAATTTCTTCACTGAAAGGGTTATCATGCAATGGAATGGGCTGCCTAGGGAGGTGGTTGAGTCACCATCCCTGGACGTATAGTTTAGTAGTGGACAGGTATGGTTGGACTCAATGATCTCAAAGGTCTTTTCCAACCAGGAGATTCCATGATTCTGTGACAAAATAATATGACTAATCCATGACCTTGGAGGTGTTTATCAGCCTTATTCAAGACAGTATACAGACAGTCCTGTATTCTTCACCAACACAGTCCAAAATATTTTCATCAACCATAACGACAAAGTTCTACCTGTTTTCCTGGGAGAACTGGTGTTTCTGAAGTACTGTAGGGAGTCACAAGAAGGATCCTGGGGTACCTCTGAAAAAGGCTGGTCACAACAGGGAAACCACTAGTTCAAGGTGTAATACAAGCTAGATGAGATTCCTGGAATTAAGCTCTCTTTACAAACACAAGTCTCTTCATGGGTGTTTTGGCTTGAAAACATTCTCTGTTTCTCATGGCCAGGTTTATTTTACTTCAAAGGAGTCACTCAAGCAGGCAGCAGGGTAATGCACAGAGACTTCCCTCAGGGCACAAAGAGCAAGGAACTATCACTTCCAAAACTGTGATTGAAGGTTGCAATGCTAATGTAGACTCTCCTACATGCACAGCTAGAAATGCAGTGTGTTTGGGCAGCTTCCACCACCTACTATCCTCAGCTTTCTCCTTTCCTCTCTTTTCAAAGTTGCATCACATACAACAAAGTGCTGCTACTTCCAAAGTCCGGTCCCCTGAGGAAGCCCAGAAAGTCATTCTGTTGTTCCCCATTTTATTTGCATCCACACTAATTACTAAGGCAGTAATTGAAGGGATTTTGAATATTTATTAAAAGTACATCAAAGGTGCAGTGTTATTTTCCCTTCATATATGACCTGCAAGGAAACAAATAAAACCCCAGATAATTCCATTCAAGTTCCAGTTATTTAGTCCCATAGCTTTCATCTGAGTATTTTTTCTAAGGGGTTATAGGCTGGTTGTTGTTGTTGTTCTTACCATGGCTAATTTAGTTCTCTGCATGTGTTTCAAACAATTTGCTAAAGGGCTACATTGTTTGTAATGACATTGATGGTGAAGGAACATCAGCCCGTCTCTGAGGTCCTACACTGGCTGAGGGAAGGCTCACAGATTCACAGACTCCGTGTTAGGCCAAAAGGTACACTATAGCCCATTTATATCAGAGACAAATACCAGCAGGATTGAAATCTGCAAGTTTGCCTGCTCAATGTCAGCAGCAAAGAGAGGCTGATCCCCTGCCAAGCAAGAAAGTTGAAGCAACGAGAACATTAACACCACTAAGCCACAGCGCTAGACTTGATTGCAGACTTAGCAAGGATAAAACACGTTTTATTTTCTGCAAAGTAGTAGCTTCAAATAGACATTCAAAATATGCAACTGAAATAATTTCCCCTACTCGCACTCTTAAAAAGATGTCATTGCCTCGGTGCTAGTGGAGCATACTATATTACGTACTTAAGCTTTCCATGGGTTTGACATTAATGCAACAATAAACAGAGGATTGACAGCTGAATTATTTATTTATCTATTTAGGACAATTCCATACATTGACTAGAAAAGCATTAGCATCAACTGGCCTTTGGGCTTTCTAACTGTTTATCCTTCCTAAAAATATGTCCACTTTCTTAAAAAGAAAAAAAAAAAAATAAAAAAGAAGAAAGAAAGTGTGGGGTGTTTTGTTCAATGAGAGCTATGATTTTCCTTTGTTATGACAGCAAATTTATATAGAAGCACTTCTAAGCTCAAAAGGAAACTAAATTGACAGCAGTTGAAAATTTTTCTGGTGTTGGGTGCATCTGGTGTTGGTGACCTCGGTCCAACTTGTCTGGGGCTCAATATTTTATGCACTTAAATCAGTGGTTAAAACCCCTTAGCTTTCATGGCACAGCACCAGAGCTTTAGCAGAAACACCACTGTCTATCTCCACCTTCCACAGCACCTGATGTTTTGGTATTTTACAAAACAGAAGGTGGTTTATTTCCATTCCTACCCCAAGCAAACATAAATAACAGAGTGTTTTTTGCTTTTCCAGCATGTCTGTCATGTTAGACTGTCCTTTTCCCACAAGCATCAGCCTGGATTGTAAGTGGGATCCGCTTCACGTTGCTTCAGCTGTGGAAAAAGTAAGAAGTTCTCATCCATGGCATTTGTTTTTGCTCCTTTGGAAGGGCAGAACTTTCTTTTAAGCTGTCTTCCAAATAGCTGGGATTCATTAACCTTTGGAACTGCCTTTTGTGCTGTTGCCTCACTGTACAGGATCCTGAAAGATTAGTGTAGAGCGGACATCTACCTTTTTGACAGCTGTGACTAGTGGGGATGAATCCACCGTAGGTAACATCCTCTGTTGTTTTTATTAGTCAGAACTAATTCCAAGTCACTACGGCACACTGTTTGTGCTCACCCTAGCTTTTGTCCTGGACCCCAGTCATAACCAAGTCCCTCACAAGAAAATCATCCCTCAGAACTTCAAAACCACGTCTTCACCATCAGAAAATTGCACTTGTCTGTATTTCACCATTTTCCTTTTCTTACTTCTCATTAAAAAAAAAAGTGTTCTCAAGGTTAATTCTGCATGTGGCATGTTCTCTCTGCAGTTCTATATTGCATTTTCATAGTTAGCTTTTACTGTCTGCACTATCTGAAAACTATAAACATCAAGTGCTTCAAAACAAGTAGATGTCAAAAAGAAAGCTCTTTTCTAAGAATTCCCCTTGTTGATGGCAACCACTACTTGCAGTTACAAAGCAGATAATTTAAAACTTGTCTAGCTGTCTCCCGCTTTTCTAAAGCATCTCCACCCTGATGGAGCTTTAGCTGTCCTGTTCTTTCAACTCAGGGTATTTTCTTCACGTTGCTCCTGTTAACGTTGAGTAATCACTCAGGGCCAAGGCATCTGACAGGGGTTTGCTGCTGTCAGTGCCTGTGTCCTAATTGATCAGCACTCAGTTACAAGAGTTGCATGAGCTTCTGTGACCCAGCACAGCCGCCAGCAGCCACCAGCAGCCAAGGACTCCCCCCTCTCTGACTTGGTAGCCACAGGTACACCAAGGGCTGAAAGATGTATTTTTTGAAGCTGGTATTACCAAGTAGCAGGTGGTATGATCCCTGATCTGACATTGTGGTTTGCAGTTTCATTCTGGGATATTATGTGTTTATTAAATATTTTGGTGCAGATGTCATAGCAAATAACTAGAAGAGAAGATGGATGTTGAGTCCAAACTGTTTGAAATAGCCCCACCCCTCTGCACAGGGTTAAACTGATCTGTCTGCATTGTAGTCCTTGGTCCCTGTTTATCTGGACTGGGGAACTTATTGCAGGATGTTGTGGCTTCTTTTCTGCTCCCACCCAATTGGTTGGGGGTTTTTTTGTGGGTTTTCTTTGGAGTTGTTTTTGTTTTGGTTTGGTTTGGGGTTGTTTGTTTGTTTGTTTGTTTTAAAGAGGCAATGGGAGGATGGCAAGTACTCAGATCTTGTCAAGGCATACAGGGAGGGAGGAATCGGGCTACAAACCAAGAATAGGGTGTTTGGGAAGATTTATCTGTCCTATGGTGTAGACAATATCATTATTGGGAGTAAATACACTGACTGTTACCAAGTTAGTCCTGTGACTATAACACAAAACTTTTGAGTTTGTGATACTTGTTATGTGATGCAAATCCAGCATGATTCTGTTGACCCTAGTTCTGGAGTTCACTGTCAGATGCTGATCTTAAGTGCAATTGTAGCTTTTTGACAACTTAGGGATAAATCCAATGCTGGCAGAACCAATGGGTTTACAAAGAGTAGTGTAAATCATTTTGGTTTTACCCTACCAATGAATGATGTAGAGCAAACCACTATGCCTCCTTAATTGTTATTCTAATAAGGTTGTAGTACATTTGATGTATAAATTCAGTCCTCCATTTACATCACAGCATACATTATTGCAGCAATTGTCCTGATGTGTGCATATTTATATTTATAAATACATATGCACCCCAACTATATATACATGTATATTTATATATGCACAGAAAAACTCTCTCTTACACGCAAAAGTGTGTATATATATATAATCTGTGAGCTCTTGTGACCTACAATATAGAATTACAAATTGGATAGAAGATAAATGCAATTTTCTTTTTTTTTCTTTTTTTCCTTTTTTTTTTCCTAGAATGGGTTACATATCCTGTGAATGGATACTAGAGTAAAGCATAATTTGCAACAGAGAAAGGAAATGGTTTTGATGTTTATGAATCACTGTTGTCAAATTTGTACAAGTAAAATACAATACACTGGATATATATATGCAGCAGATCCTTTCATGTTTAAAACATTCTAGAGAGCTTAACAAGTGATAACCTAAGATAAAGCTACTGTTGGGTCAAAGAATGAATTAAACAAGTGTTGCCTTTAGTCTTGACATGAAAGCATTTAGAGAGCCAATGTTCTAAATCTCTGCTGGCAGAATATTCAGAGGTGGCAAATGAAAGAGCACTTAAGATGCGCAGGCTCTTTCAGCTATGGATTTATAATGATATTCCAGTAGAACATTTGTAGAACACAAAACCTGACTTGGGCAGTAAGCAAGTAGTACCTCAGCTGGATATGTAGGGCCTGAAGAGCACCTGGAATACCTTTAAGAGCCAACAAAAGCCTGGGAGTCAATCATCTTCTGGGGAACTGACAGCAATAACAGATGACTCAGTGGCCCTTCCCTCCCCCTCACTGCTTTCTTAAATTCATACAACTCCAAGTTTTTTCTTGCTTACATTTTGCAGGTATATGTCATGATTATGCAAGTACCAGGCTGAAAGCTCCTAATGGGGTATCAATGGGACAATGACTACAGCCATAGTTTGTCCAAGAAACTACTTCCAAGCACAAAGCAGGGGAGAGGCCTCTGTGGCTGGTCACTGAATTTGACTGAGCAGATTGTTGTGTTGCTTTCCTAATGTGGACAACTTTCAGCCACGATTCAGAGAATTGGTAAGATCTGAGTGGACACTCCTTCCCATACAGCATTGAAAAGCTGATCGACGGTTATGACTTGCAGTTGTTCGTTAACTGCTCCCAACTCAATCCAGCTCTCTGTTGTGGACCATACTCCATCATAGTCTTGGTCTGTTACATTGTATTGGAGTGAACCATTTGTCCCTTCCTGAACCCCAAAATGTGCTTTTAAATACATTGCATTCACTTTTGAAAAGCTCTGGTTCATTTTAAAAAAGCCTTCAGGAAAACCAAGGGGCTAACAACAAAGATAAAACTCTGAAGACATTTAGAACTAGCTAAGACTCAGATCCCGGGCAGAAGCCTTTAATCATTACAGCTTTTTCATGTAAAGTGCAGTAGACAGAGTCATAGATTAAATTGTCCTTGACCCAAATTTTATTTTGTCTTATGTTCCACAGTTTTGAAACAATGTGTTTCAGGAGAATTCCAATAAAGACTGAAAGTGCCTGAAATTGGAAGAAAGTGGATTTTAAGTGCTTAACTCCAGAATTGCTATCCAAGTCTCCTTTGCTGCCCACACTCCATCAGTCTTGCATTTTTTTTCCCTTCTGTAAACTCTAGAGATGCCCAGGATTATGTTTTCCTGACTATGTAAAAGCATTCTCTGTCTGAGCATCTCCAATCTAATAATAGTCTAAAAACTATGCAGACAAATATTTGCAAAGAACACCTCAGCTGCAGGGACAGGATCAAATACCACACAAAAGGGACAGGCACCTGTATTTCCAATGAAAGACTGCTGGTTAGGAAGTGGCAGGCATGGGGTCTGTGAGCTCTGCAGCCTGCCAGGCTTCAAGCCCATGTCTTCCGACTTTGAAAGGGGTCCTAACCTTGGCAAGACAGGCTAGCCTAAGCAGAGGTTCTCTCCACTGGGCTTACTGCATCTGCACAGGAAAAAGAATACACTGATTGTGAGATGAGAGACAAAAGAAATGCGAGGAAGTCTCAAGAAGGTAGGGCACTCGCACTCCTGGAGATGTCAGGAGTGCCTGTTCAGGCACTCACATGCCAAGGATGACAACAGACCTGCTACCTTTGAACAAAAGATGGAATTTCACAAATCCATTCATTGTGTAGTCCCTGTTTATATTCCTAGATCTATGGAAAATGCAGTAGCATGTTTACTCAACACACCGTTTCATTTTACATTTGTAAATGGCCTTTAGAGTGCTTCCCTGAAGAGAAGGTGCTTGCCAAGGGACCGGTAGCTTATTGCGGTCACTTGTTAGCACTGTGCAGCAAAGGGGCTGCACCGCACTCCTCCTGCCAAGGAGCTCGTTTCTCGGCTGTGTGAGAGCACAGCCCTCCGCCGTCACGGTGCTGAACATGTCTATATGTAAAAACTGCCTTAAAAGCTGCTGTTAATGTGTACTGGAGGTTAAATCCAGAAGTCAGGAAAGCTGATGTTTTGTCTGAAAACAAACACAATATATGTTTGTACTGGAAGTTGTAAACAAGGAGGCATGCTGGGTAGATAGCCTAAAGCTAGCAGAATTTTTTAAAAATCCATAGACTTGTCTTTACATTATTTATAGACTAGAGAAGATTCATTGTTTGTGAAACAACAGGCAGCCCTTTCACTACAGCTATTGACACAGAGAAACCTTCTTGGATTAAAATTTGGTTTGATATTCTATAGAGGCTTTCTCCTAAGGTCTGAGTTTCTTAAATATGCTGCACTCAAGCTCGCTCCTGCTCTCACATGCATACTCTCTCACTGCGTCTCATTCATTGCGTACAACACTTCACAGTGAACCGAACCCCATGTGGTGGAAGAGAATTATCAAGGGTGTATGGTATCTTTAAAAGGCAAATTAGTAAAACATTGATTCTTATTAACTCAAATAAAAGCAGGTTTCATTAAGGCGTTAGCAAAGAGTGAAATAACTGTTATGTACACAGAGTTGGTGTGTTCTCCGGAGAACCCAGCATGAGATAAAGATGTTACTTTTATAATATTAGCAGAAAGCAGGGAACAAAGCAAGAAGGAGCACTGAAAGACTAGTTCCTCCCTCGGGAAAAAAAGTCAAAACACTGTGTCCTAAGAAAATGCTCTGTTCTTTCTGCCATCCTTTATCATCTGTGGCAATGGGAGAACAGACAGTAAAGGCTCAGTGGGCCAAATTCCATTGCATGTAACTCCTCTGAAGTCCAAGATAATACACCAGAGATAAGGCTGTGTTAACAGCCCTTATCAGACTCAAAACTGGTTTTGCATTTTATTTATTGTTATTTATTGAACTGCAGTAGCCCCTAGAGGCTCTCAGTAGGACTGCTGTCCCATTCTGCTCCAAGAGCTAACAGGAAAGGACAATGATGGGACACCTGGGCACTCTGTTTGATATCACTGGGGTCCAACAGAAGCTCAGAAGCTGTCTTCTGTACTTCTTTTCCAGAAATATCCTCTTTTTGTATGAATTACTGGGTAAGATCCTCTGATAGAAAGACCTCCAAAGTTGCTGGAATTAATATTACACATAGCTTGCTATTGTCTGCACCTCCACCGACTCATCCTCACCTGTTGCAAGCAACAACTCATTTGCCAGAGACACAGTGTCTCTGTTATGTCATAGATGGGCCTCACAGAAGAGATCTTCTATTAGCCAATCCCAAGAGCTCCAGAGGAAAAACAAAAAGAAGAAAAAAGTCAAAGTTAGCAGTACAGCTATCAGAAAAGCTCTGGTATAGCCAAACAGGAGCTTTAGTCATTCCACCTGGGCTGAAAGGATGATGTCATGTCATCTGAAGCTATTAAGAGAAAAATAATTAAAAGCTAAAAAAAAAAATAAAATAAAAGGAGATTTGTAGGTGTAGCCTCACTAAAACATACGCTTTTCCCTTATTTGGGAAAAAAACTTTTCTTTTTTTAATTTTTTTCTTTTTTTCCCTAGCCTCAGTCTTCAAGCTATAACATTGCCAGAAAAAAGTAGCTTCACTATTAAATAGGTTTTATACTATATGAAGACATCACTACACACTGCAGGAACAGGCAAAGTATAGAAGTAGACACGACAGTAGTGCTGGACCCCTGCCCGTTAAACATACAGGAAAACAGTCTCTGGTGCATCTGGCATTGGCTAACAGGCAGTTTAACTTGCTCAGCACACTGTTGAGTCCTAAATACACTTTGTGCATAACTATAAGTGATCTGAATATTGCTTTTACATCCATGGCATCCTGAGGCATTTTGTATAAGTAACATTTTATTTTTGTACTAGGTTTCTTTTAAGGATCCTAAATTGATTTGCAAACTTTATAAAGCTCATTAAGGTCTTGCAAAATCAGTAAATATATTCTAAACTAATTACAATGTAATTATTGAAGGCATCATTGCTTCTGTCACTGAGAGTCATCTTGAAGGTCAATGTGCTGTAGTATGTTTGAAATCCGGAGGTTTGACACTCCAGAGCAACACTACTCAATCAACTGGGAAAGAAAGTGCATGACAAAATCGCACATATCAAAAGGACAGCAAAGGCGGCTCTTGTTTTCAGAAGATAATCTCCAAAACTAAAAATGACCTATAACAAGTATTTCTGACTAACCCATTTTGTCTGAAACAATCAAGAGATCTTGGCAAGAATATTAATTTTCTCCATAATCCAAAGACTGAGCCTTTTAGCACTTGGCTGTGTCCTGATCCAAAGGGATTAGTGCTTCCTAGTCGCTTGCCAACATCACTTCTGCAGAGTTTTCCTCAGTGACTTCTCCCATTGTATGTCTTTGCCTATCGATACTTGCTGCGACTGGGTGGAGCTCATGCTTTAATGGCAATTTAGTGACAATTCCTCTGCTGTCTGTGACATGAGGTCCTCAGAGGGAGATGTAGAAGGCATCTCTTTGTATCTTTTTCTCAGTAGCAGGCCAAGACTGGTTTTGGCTCTTCGAAGACAAGCAGTAAAAAGAGAGGATGCAACAAGCAGAAATGGGAAGCAAAAATCATCCAAGCACATCCATGGGAAGGTCATAGTTAAAGAGGAGAAAGTATGAAGGAGTGAAGAGTACAGTCTGACTGAGCAGTGTTTGTTAGTGCATCACTGCCATAGGCCCCATATAGGCAACTGGAGATTAAGGAGATAGGATATAAAACAATCATGACCATTATTTCTGTCGCTTTCTTTTTGTTTCATCTACAGAAACTCACTTCAACTCACTGTCCATTTAGCTCTCTAGTAGAGGTTGTGGCCTGCCTTGAGTCGCAGGTCCACTGGGGGTCACCTGGGGATTCCTCCCCGGGTACCTGCATAAGTCCCAGCAACAAATTCAGCCCAGCAGTGAGAGGAAGGCAGGAACCACTGCCCGTCTGCTGGGGCACCAGACCATGCTGCTACACATAGAAGGGAGCACACACACTGCCTGGCAAGGATGCTCCTTGCGTATGCATTGCACAAAGCCCACTGCGTGCTCAATGACCACATTTCACACCTTGAGCTGCTGGGTTCAGAGAGGCATTTGTTCTTGCTGGGAACATGATTATTCTGGTTTTCTTTGGATCTGACCTAAAGACCATCTACGCAAAGGTATGGGCTCAAGGCAGGAAATGCTCATAGGTTTCACTTATATATAAACTGGAACAGAATGTAAAATAGTGCAGAAGAGAAGCTGTACTAATAATATTTTCTCACATCAATGTGTGCAATTGGTGGTCTTAATAGCACACCTAATATTTTTTTTAACTCGGAAAAGATGCTCTGCAGTGCTATTACTAATGACAGTGCTGCATTGTTATGTAGATGAAGCTTTAGGCCAGAGATGAGTGATGCAGTTCATACTACATTCTGTGGAACAAAGACAAATCTAGCCTTCCTTTTAGCCCCTCTATAGGGCTGATTTTTTTCATCCTTTAGATCCGGGATGATTAGGGTTACCATTCTGCCTGGCATGACCTATATAAGTTTAGCAGTCGCAACATACTTGGAGATCTAGGGAAAATAGTAAGATCCAGACTGTCTGGATCCTTTGTCCTGTGTTTCCCACAGAAATAAATATGTCTTAATACAGATTTTGCATGTAGACTGAGCAAAACCTAAGCATTACAGTTTCACACACACTCCACACTCCATACCTTCTGCACCCTAATGTCTCCACTGAGCTTCATAAATCTAGGTCATTCAAAGAGAATTTTGAGTTCTTTCAAAAGATGCTGTCGATGGGATCAGAAAACATTTTCTTCAGTCTGTACTTAGAACTAGCCAAGAACTAACCAAAAGAAATACCCCAGCAACCAGGGAACACTTGGGATCTGCATAGTTTCCTTCACAGAAGGAATCACAGACCTCCAAAACTGCACCAGAGTAGATCTGGTGGGCCACTGCAACTTGAAGTTGAGAGCAGCATGCAGTATGTATTCATAAATACGTGTATTCCTTAAGAGTTTAAATTTTCCTTCAGTTCAGGCTGTGTAGCTAGGTCGTACAATCCAATTAGCAGAATTGGTTACTGCAATGGGAGTTTGTGTAGTCGTTCAATGAGGACATGTGAGCCACAATCAAATCGAATTCATTTTTTCCTAACTGTATGGAGTACTCAATGCTAGTGAGAGTAAAAGATTGTAAAAATCCGTTTGTTTTGTCATTAACGTAAAATCTCTGCCTATGACAAAAAGCACCCTGTTGTAAAAGTAGCAGACATTTTACAATGCCAGTTCTAGAAAAGAATTTGACTTCCTAAAGTGAGAGACTGCAACACAGGGTGATCATGAATCTTATTTGGACTAGCATCTTCAGTAGTAAAGTAATGGGTGTAATCCTTAGAGAGAGGTTCTACCATTTTAATCACAGCAGTAGAGTGGTAAAACTCTGTGTGTAAGCAAGCTATAAAATAAATTTTGAGAGCCTGTTATGAGCTACAACATTCCTATGTTCTTGCTTTATACTTTTTTTTGCGACCTCTATTAATTAGGATGAGTTATAGTCTAATCTTAAGTTAGATGAAGGCAGAATTTGCAAGCAGTGCCTCCAGAGAACAGGTTGTATTTTGGGAGACTACTCTAGCTCAGATCCATTCCTTCACTTCGGACTTGTAAATAGCGTAAGTGTTTGTTATTCAGTTTTCAAAGACAGAGAAATGTGTTGGCCTGTCACACTCTGTAAGTCGGCTGTCAATAGAAACTTCAGAAACAGCCTATCCTCCCTTACTGGCTAGCAAATAACAACTAGCAAAAACTAAATGTTTGCCTTTTATGTTCTTTGGGAAACAAGAAAGCAAGAACAAAAATTTTGAACATTGGCCTCTTCCATGGAGACTCTTCTATGTGCTGGCATTTACAAACTTTTGGAATATTACCTTATTCTAGCTTCATTCACTATATCACCATTAGCTTTGTGTTCCTGATAGCATGGTTAAATTACTCTGAATGCTATAGTTAAATTATTAATGTTGCCTTGGTTGCTAATCCAGTACTGACTGCTTGTTACCTTGGATTGTGTGGCTGGTTACAGTTCACTGCCTTTTGTCCCTGTCTTCCCGGGGTACTATCTCTGACCAATTACCAAGTCTGATGCTTTCTTGTTATTCTTGCTAGTTATTAAGCAGCTCTTTTAACTTTTCCTTTGGCATCACAGCAACAATGTTAATAAAAACTGGATTGGACCTCTAATACAGAAGCTATATTTCTACCCACAGAGCAAGCCCAGCTCAGCCTGCAGCACAGTAGGTTTCCCTGCTTTGCCATGTCAGACCTTGGCTGAGATGCCGAAGTGGACTAATTAATGTTATTTCTGTTGCTGTCACCTACACCCAGGGTGGTAAACTCATACCACACAGATGAAGTCATGCTGTCAACTTCTCCTTGTTCCCATGCAGAACCAGCAGCTCATGACTGACTCTATAGCCTGCACAAATTCCTAGACCTATCTACTGCCTTTACCATGGATTGTTTCAGCAATCTCTAAAATAAGTCAATAAACCAGTGGACAGAGACAGTTGGGAAATGAAATTTTTTTGCACATTATTCCACATTTCAATAATTCTAGTTCCCAGTCAGAATAAAAACTGTTCTTAAAATAACCATTTCCTGCAATTGAAAATTCTTAGGAAAAAAAAAATCCATAAAGGACCATTTTAAATTATTTTGTTCTGAATCATTTCACTATGGTTTTATATGACATTCAGCATTGTAATAGTACATTTTTAACATGCCTAATATCATACACAGATAATGTATAGCAATCATTTACAATACTTCAAACAACCCATCAAAATTAAATGCTCCAGCACTATGTTTTGAATTTTCTCTGTAACAAGACAAAACTTGAACTTCTGCAAAACACTCTGATTTACTTGAAGCCACATTTTTAATGGAGAGTTGGTTTTCAACTACTTCTACCAACAGCTACACACAATATCACAATATATTTCTTTGGCATATCAGAATGCACTTGAACATTGGCGGGTTTTTATGTTGCTCAGTGTCTTTGTTAACACTCACAGGTTAGCCATACATACCTAGAACAACAAACACTATTCACTCTCTGGATCTGGAGCTTCTCTCCTTTCCATGTTATCCTCAGGCTTGATTTGGCTGGTTTCTGGTCATGGTGGCTGTCATGGCCCATGACTCCTTTCCAAACACCAGGAAGCAGAAGTACAGATGTGCCCATCTCAGTGGGCTGGCAGTGACCCTCCCACCCCCAGGGCACTGGACTGGCAGAGGGAGACCAGTGCCACCCTGGAGCCTAAGAGAGCATATGGAGGGGAGGTCAGCCACAGCAACCTCCTCTTTGCAAAGAAGTGTTTGTGCTAAAAGGGTTGCTTGTGTCTTGTGGCCCCATGTAATGCCTGCTTGTTCCATTCATATGCCAAAAACTCATGGTCACAGTGGAAGAGATTTAATCTGAAGTAATTTTCCTATATATGTACATACGTATGTATTCGTTTAGTTATCTGTATCTATCTAGATGTATTGATATAAAATTCTCATTGTACTGTCCCAGCTGTGTCCTCTCCCAACTTCTTGTGCACCCCCAGCCTACTCACTGATGGGGTGGGGTGAGAAGCAGAAAAGGCTTTGACTCTGTTCAGCAATAAGAAAAATATCTCTGCATTATCAACACTCTTTTCAGCATAAGTCCAAAACATAGCCCCATACTAGCTACTATGAAGAAAATTAACTATCTCAGCCAAAACCAGCATATAGAGGCATCACTCTTCTCTTCCTCACCAGCCCATCTGCAACCTCCCTCTCGTACAGCTTAGTCTCCTGTCTACTCTTGGCAGGAACCTCAGCAGGGGAAGCTTTTGTCCCAGGTGTGCCAGGCAAGCCAAGCTGCTTTACTTCAGAGTTTGAGCTAATATGAAAATTAGCAAAAAGCAGCAGATAGATGCATTGTCTCCAGGTACTAAGAGACTATGGAAGATCCACAGCTTGACATCTGTGTCCGTAGGAAGCTCTTTACTCTATATGTTGAAGCAGAGGCCAGGCCTTCTTGGATCTTTGTCAAAAGAGAAGACCTCTGAACTCACCTACCTCTTATGTCTTAGATGCAGTACACTTCGTTATCATCTTATCTCTGCAACAATTTACTGCTTTATCAGGGTGATATCACTAACGAGTCAAGAAGCTCTTTGCTTTGGCTTTCTCTGCAGAATGACTGTCATGTGAAGCCCATCATTTTCTTCAGTCTTGACAGAGCAACTTTCGATGCTAGGAAGGAGCAAGGAGAGAATTTACTTGTAAAAAGGCAGGAGCAAGGATTAATCTCAGAGGGAATACTTGTTTTCTCTACAACACAAAGAAGAGCCATGCTTAAAAAGGTGGCTTACAAGGTACAGATGAATCAACAATGAACTAAGTTTTCCTGAGTGACAGGCAAGAGCAAATTATACTCAGCATATCTCAGTCAATGTTAAATGCTACCTTGAAGTAAACAGTTAATTCCGATCTATATTTACAGACCAGCACTAGGTCCAGGGAGCCATTCTGATCTTTATGGCAAGCAACGTGGAGAACTTCTCATTGCTGCCAATGAGAGCTATAAGCTGGGGATCCTCACTAGCCCAGGCCATACCTGGTCACCTCAGGTAAGGCTAAACAAGAGGTCTGCTTTGGGGTCAGAGGAGAGAGGAACATTTCTTTGTCTCTCTGCTTTTTGAATGAAGAACGGGCTGAACTTTATGACAGAAGAAAGTGTTCCTATCAAAAAAAGAAAGAAAAGAGCTCCCTATAACATGGCATTCGTCTACATCTCGGCTAAATTTTACAAGAAATTTGAAGCAAAACTGAAACATTGAATTCCATTTCAAATGGAAATTTTAATTTTATTTTTACTCATGAAATCTCATGATTTATAGAATCCTGCTACCTGCATATCAGTTTGTGTTCATTTACATCTTCCTTCTTTAAGTTTTTAATCTCTTGCCCAAGTTCAGTTATATTTGACAAAGATGGAGTCCTCAGAAATAATGAAGGCTCTGCAGATTTCTTGCCTATCTGCACAACAGCCTTTGGATGGCTGTGCAGAAAGAGTGAGAACCTGTCAGAGGCCCTGGGAAGAAAAGACAGCAACATGAGTTCATCCATTACAAATCAAAGAGTTCAGGCAAGAAACAGATGTTATAAAACATCCCAGCATTTGGAGATTTTTCACCAGAGCTCTAAACAAACACAAATTCAAATCCATAGGGAAACATCCACACTAAACCTACAGCTTACAGAACTGCTTCTCCCCTTTTCATCATACTTTTCTGCTTTCTATCCTTAAATGTATTACAAAAAGGAAAGGCATGTAATGTTGCCTTTTCTCCTGTTTCCCTTCTTTTTACATTAATAGTTTTTAAAACTCACCCCAGGAACAAATTTCCAAATGGAAAAATCGAGCATAAAGGTCTGTAACTGATGCTTGCTAATTTTATCAAAACAAGTAAAGTTTATGAAAGTGGACTTGGTAAAAAGTAAGATCTAATTTAGAGGGCATCTTTTTTTTAGGTTAGGAAAAAGGTAAGATTTCTAGGAGAAAGAGAAAAATAAAAATCCTTCATTTCCAAAACAAAATCATAGTGGAAGAAAAATTAAAATTAAAAGGTCCATACAAATTCTCTGATGTGAAAATAATTGAAAACTTCTATGTTTTGATGTTTTAAGCAACAAAACTTAAATGTCTGGGAACTTGGTCATTAAATGAATTCCTAATTTGCTATACAAATGCAGTAACATCACCTATTTCCTGTGATAGGCTGCTCTTTTAACACATGTGCTTATCAGAGCCACCTGAAATATGTGACTGCAGCTTTCAGTCCCTGAAGGACATTTGTTAAAAGTATGCATCTTGATGATGGCTAACATGTATTTATATCTTAATTTGCAGTGCCCAAAAGGCACCTAAGTCTTTCCCTGTCAACAGCTCTTAAATACAGTTATTGGTTGCCAGCAGCTGTTTTGCCATTAACTTCTCTTGGGCCAAGAATGCAATGAAGTTTTTAATTATGCAGGTCATTCGTGGAAAGCCTTCCCAGAGCCCAGTGAGATATGTCTCGCTTATTGGAAATTTTGCGTTTTTATGGATCTGAATATGAGCCAATTTTTTTTTCTTTTTTTTTTTTCTTCCTGCTATGAGGATAACTGATTCACTTTTGGACCGAGGCAATGACTGGAGTATTTAGATACAGGTATATCTAATTCCTGTTTTCTGCTCTTCCAAGTGTCATTTCTTCTTTTTTTCTTTTCCCATGGGAATAAGAATATCTATTGTCTTAAAGATAACCTCAGCTTTCTGAGACCAGCTAATCTGGGTAGCTTAGTGAGTTTTTTTTCTAGGAAACAACGAAGTGCAGAGTGCAAATGGAATTGCTTTAACAGCTAGCAGGATGGGATCAGCGTGAAATTTCCCTCACTGTCTCAGCTGTTCTCACTATATGCCAAATCGCAGTTTCAGATGGCTGAAATAAATTCATCTCTTCAGACTTTGATTTGGCTGCTACAGAACCCTGTCATTCCTGAAAACAAAGGCTGCTTTGATAGTCTTATACAAATTCCAGAGAATTTGGATTTACAGACCAAAACTCTACAAAGTTTCAGAAAAATGAAGGTGTATAGCATTGAAGAAACATCGTCCTGCACCAACTGGCATGACTCATGCCAAGAAGTGTTTTTTGGAAAAGCAGACAGTGTAACCCATAGCTGGCACTCAGATGTCTCCCCCTCTGATGTTGCACTGTCAGGGAAAAGGAAAAAAAAGTATAAATCTAAATTCCTTAGTGCCAGGTATAGGTAGTTCTGCACAATCTGAGTACACTTCAGCCTTGCAGATTTTATTTAAACTGTCCTTGTAGAGCATATTTTCTGGTAGCCTGCTGCAGCCCTGACTGGCATGTGGTGCCCTGCATGTGCCTTTACACTCACATGGCCTCGTCTGCACCCCTCCTTCGTGGTAACTTCAACATCCCAAACCACAGGGGCACTGGGACATTTCAGTACCCTCTTGTGGTCTGAAACTCCAGACTGGTGATAGGCAGCATTAATCTTCACACTACTGAATGATTATCTGGCACTCAGGATGCCTGGAGGATAAAGCATGCCCTACCTTTGCCAGCTGGCAGAGGCTGGCTGGGCACTAAAGAGCTCCCAGAGCACAGGACCATACCAGCCTCCTCCAGACCAGTGAAGAGGAATGATGTCCCAGGGACATGCCTAAACCCAAATGAGCACCAGACAAGAGCTGTAATTACAGTTGTGGACTCTCTAGTAGTGTGTCATCTTTGGTTCAAGGAATGCTACCGGTGACTGTCCATGCAGATTCCTCTGTCACAAGTTCAGACGTGTCCCTTAAATGATAGGCATGTATCAGTTGCATGATGGGACTTACAAACAGCTCACACTGAGATCCAACTAGTCAATGAAGTTCTACTCAGCCCTGTCAAGCACTCGACTGGCTGTAAAGCATGTGAGTTTCACAGATATTCTAGGTTTTGGGATTGTTGGGGTTTTTTTTGTAGTATCCATATGTTCACCTACTCCGTTTCAAGAAGATCATCACAGAGCCCTCAAACAGCAGTGATTTTTAATTGCTACCTATCTATATTAGATTTGAACTGGTGACCCAGAGATGAAAGGAACCATTCCTGATCCCATTACCCATCTCCTGAGTCCACTGGTCCCTGAAGAATGTGATTCATTAACTGAATTGCTCTTTTGCTGACTGTATTTTTCCAGCGCCTCATAACCTACATGAAATTACAATATTTTTCCCATTCTCGGTGTATATATGTCAGATACTTACATATCTCCAGTTATTTTGCTAGCTAGCCTCATAGGAGTTGTGTAAATGGCATTATCAAAATTGCATCTCCCTGATTCATTATTTCCAATTTTATAAAATAGCTGAGTTAGTGAAGACACTATCAAAGGGGTTTTTAAATAAACATGCTTAATCTTCTAGAGATTAAAAGAGATAGTATGGGTGACATTTAATGATTATTTTACCCCAAAGCCATCAGAAATACTACGTACAAGAAAAACACATCAAACAAATAGGCACAATAGAGAGCATTTCAATGAGAAGATAATCACACTGCAGGATTTGCTTCAACTCAGTGGCCTAAATATTGCCCTCTATGAAAAATAAAATGAAAGAGGAGTATTAAAAAAGCAGATTCATACCCTACAGTCTGCTTAAAAAAATGAACTGCAACTAATATCTAAACTAATTTATTTTAAAATTAATTCCTAGGATTTAAATTTGTCCCACAGACAAAAATTAAAATAATTTAAGAAGCTAAGAAGAAAAAAGCAAGGTGATCAATTTCTAACATAATGGAAATTTTTATTGATAAGAGTAAAATGATTAGGCAATGTCCCTCTAACCAGATATCAAGAAAATTACACTGACTGTCTGATCATCTTAGCATTTTTCACAGAAAATATATGGTACATAGAAGAAACACACGGCCTGCCAGTGTAGAAATTCATGGGAAGAAGTGTAGATTCAGCTCTGTAGAAAAGGAATTCATTTAATAAATCACAAATCCTTCTGCTATTCATCCTGGCTGCAAAGGGATGGCTGATGCAGAATAATTCCCAATTTTCATACACCATGCTGGGCTATTAGACGTACAGATGCTTTTAGGTTCTGTCCAGATCCTCTGTTGGTGTAACTGGCATAAATCAAGTGAAGTTAATTGAGCTATGCAGATTTACCCAGGTAGCTGGGAGAAAATCACATATTCATTTGCAACATGTCTGAGAAGCCCAGAGAAGGGTATTTTAAGGCGTATTTTGTTCTTTGAAGTTAGGAACCTGATTAACTCTTTCCAGCACATGCAGCTTCTTTGTGACTAGTGGCTGTTCCACTGACTAAATCTTTGGACTCATGCTCCATAGACCCCAAGCTTCCTGCAGATTTTCACTGATAGAAGATCTCATTTTTACTGTGTAATTATTCTGTTAATTAAGTTTTCACACATTTCAGTCATGTGCATTGTGCCATTTCATCTGCCTTCGAATCATTTTACCAATGCAAAGAGACAAAGAAGGAAAAAATCAGAAATGGTACCTGGATATAGGTTTTCACTAACATTTTTGGGTCACATCTCTTACCAGCTAATAGTCCACATAGCCACTTGACTAGCACATAGCCTAACTTAGAAAGACCCAATGTTTTCCAAACAGCCAAAGACAGTGGTACAACAGAGACATGGATCACCCACAGCACTTGGGAAGGGAAGACCTTTGCTTATCTCCTGTAAAAGACAGGGATGAAATCCATTCCCTCCCCAAGTATTTTGCTTTAATAAATTTTGCTAGGATAGCTTCAGGCACTCCAGACTCAAAACCACCTTTCTAATATTGTTTGCTTACCTAGTGTTACAATAAAAACCTCACCTTAGGTAAGGAGCCCAACCACAGATTTATTATCAGTCACCACCTATGACCAGTTCTTCAGGAGAGGAGAAGTAAGTGGTCACCTCCCTTTTGCTTGAAGCTACAAAAGAAAGATTTATACTCTGTCTGGCTTCTTTCAGCCCAGGTCGTATGAAAAATGCGTTTCATATTAGGCAGTGGGCAGGCTTGCAGCCAGTGCTGGAAAAGCAGCAGTTAGAGAGACCATTGAAAGCTGGTCTAATGCCTCAGATCTGTTCAACAGCTCTCAGCTAGTTCAGATGCCATATTAATCTCTCCTGAGATACGAGGGTGTCCCCTGTAGTCAATCACACATATTGAAACCATATGAGTGTTCCAAATTAGGGTCCCAAATATCCACAATTCCCAATATGCATTTAGGCTTAAATACAGGGAGGACACAGAACCTCATGGCTTTTGAACATTACTTGTTTTAGGTCCCAATGGATCTAGGAAACACAAAGTTGTCCAGACTTGAAAAATGCTCCTTACAATTGATGGTTGGACTACACTTACAGTGTACTGTGTGATTGATAAAATCAGTCCAGACAATTCTTGATGGCTAATGCCTCACTCTCCTAATAACTGGAGGAAATAGTCATATAAAGTAGAGGGAGGAATCTGACCCTTAGATTTAGTGTCAAAATTTAATTTTCCTGGTTTTCTGTAGGTGTATACTACCAACAGTACTTCTCAGAAGTAGTAAAATATATCAGATTCTTGTTGGCATGAAAAAAAAATAATACCAGCTGTTCAATATTCAAACATGACAGTCATATATTTGCATTGACATGAATGAGGAAGGTTTCTCAGTTATTTCATTGGGAACATGGATGAAAGAAACAGATCTAAAGGTTTATTCTACTGCTTTTTTAACACTGCCTGCAAGGTACTTTTCTACCTTTTTTTTTTTTAGCTTATCAATATGTATTTCAGAGTTTTTTTACTTTTATGTTTAACACATCTTTTTTAAAAGGGAGCACAATCAGTTTCTAAGGATGCTACTTAGAGGTACAGTGGTACAAAAAGGCAGCCACAGACTGGGAGGAAAGTTTTCAAAAGCCCATGGGAAGTGATAGAGATGGAAAGCTGGTCTTTCCATGGCAAGTCAATCCCGGGCACTTTCTAGGTTATATGTAGCTAGTGTATATTGTTGCTTTTCACACCTGCCAGATAGTGTTCTGGACTAGGATAGATCTCTGTTACCAGTGCTGAAGACAAGCCCAATGTTGTACGGTATTATTGTCATGCATCAAAATGAGAGCCCTGAATTCTACTTTTCCTTTCAGAAAGCCCTTGAGTTCATTTATCGCACCTTTTAATCAGGCATCACTTCTCTTTTGACTAAAGTTTAACCTAAGGGAAAATCTGAGTACAAGCTGAGCAGAAGAATTCTACCTGACTTTAGTCGAAGAAGAGTGCTTTTATTCTTGATTTGAGGCAAGAGGCAGTTTGATCTTAATAATATTGTGCTATAATCTCCTCTCAAATTAGGACACTAAGAATTCTTCAACTTTTCTTTCCACAGGTCTTCTGTAGGTGGTTTGGGTTTGGAATATGCTTAACAATCTGTACAAAAAACACAAAGCTAAGAGTAAAAGAGGCAATTAGGGTTACATTCAGGTAAGCACAACACTCTAAAATAGTAAGAATTCAAATAATTGTACAGTTCAAGGATAATACATACTAGTGTCTCCCTTGAGAATCTTCAGTTCATCTCCTGGTCCTTACTTGTAATTAATCCTTAAATCCTTTGTAGGTTAATACAATTAACAATAGGGATAAACTCTCTGTAATGTTTACTCAATTGGATTTGCAAAACTTGCTTTCCTTTGCTATGACCAGCAGGAGTCTGAGGAAACCCTGCTGCTTTCATAAACATTATTTAATTCTAGAATCAGCCAATGACATGCACACTCAAACATCTCCTTTTAACTGCACTGAGGGTACAACAGAGGGAAAATCAGTTTAGGTCAATATTTCTTCAAAAGACTGCAACACAAACCAACATGTTTGACTCCCCTCACAGCCACACACCTGCTATCTTCTCACTGTACTGTCCTTGAAGACATAGAGTATTGCTGCAAAAATTCAGCATTAGATTTAAAACCAAATATGAATATATAAAAATAACATTTTCCCCAAGAGAATGTAAAGAGGGAAAGGTTCTTTTGGGTGAGATTGCATTTGGCGTAAGACATTGATTTCTCCTCTCCTCTCTTCTCATCCTTATTTTACTAGCCTTCTGCTGTTTCTAACTTTTCCAGGTCTTTACAGCTGGATGTGAATGAGAAGCACATGGGTCCTTCTCTTCATGCCTCTGTCTCTTTCCTTATATGTTCATTAGTTTTCTGAGCTTCATACTACAGTCATCATAGTTAAATATGAAATTTAGATTTTCCTTTTAGTCACCCACATATATATATAGTCAGGACTGGATGTACTTCTTTTCCTGATAACAGATAAACTGGATATACTGTATATGCAATATTGTCTCCGCTGCTCCATTTCACCTCTCCCTTTTTAATGTCTTTATCTTCCATACTCATTGGGTTGTTCAGACCTTGGTTATCACACCAAGAGTCTCACTGGGAAATCTCAAAGAGCAACATTAACTGGCAACGGGTCCTCTATCTTCCAACATCCTATTGACCCCAACACCACAGCTAAACCATTTTGGTTTTCCACCCACTATTTGATGTTCTTAGCTTCTTAGATCATGCTGTTCTCCTCTAGATAGCTGCTTGCAGGCTTGTATTTACCTTCTGTTGAATACCTCTCCATCAACAAAGAGACAGAAAGATAAGCATTGATAAAAAACCTCTGTAAGACTCGTTTTTCTCAAAAAGAGGTTGGTTTCCTGGTTGCATCCTGCAGATGTCCTGTGAGCACTGAAAGAGGCTGAAAGGCTTCACTCAGCAGTAGATGTTATTTTCCTTTCTGCAGAATCTGAGAAGGTTTCTGAATGGACGCTTTTGTTTTGCAGGTCTGTGGAGAGTCCATGTTTTGTTTGTTTTTTTTTTTAATTTGAAATAAAAACAAACAAAAAAATAGTAAAATGAGACCAGCTATTCTTAGTAAAGAATTAGTTATGGAATATAAATACTGAAAACTGAGAAACAAAAGAACCATTTTAAAAAGTTTTTTTATTAAATCTATATCCCCACTGTCTTGTATCACCATGTGTCTATGTCTTATGTGGTTCCCTTCTCTGTTTTCAAAAACATCTGTAGTGCGGTGAAGGACTTATGAGGTAAAAGCCTTCATCTGTGTGGTTTTACATTCAAAATGTGTGGCTGCAGAGTGGAAGCTTTAAACGAAAGGGCTTATTAATAAAATTTTTTATTCATACAGCAGTAAAAAAAGGTTTCATTTGTTCATCCCTTGATCGTCTTTTTCTTTTCAATTACCTTTTCTAAAAGGAAGTTTAATGTCTCCTCTGGATTCCAGATGGTCTCCAGTTAAAAAGAAAAACAGACAAAACACTTTCAATTTCAGGTAGATTTTCCTGTGACTTTTTCACCATCATTTTATCTATTTCTTAATAAAGCACCTGACATCTATTGACCTGAGTTGAGAAAAGCTAATTTTTAAAGCGGCCAACCAGACTCATACCTCCTAGCCTCAGTGCCGATCCCCCACACTGGCTGCCTAATATCAGGACCTACCCCACATCTGGGACCTCAGAGGCACCTTGCATCTGGGCTTACCAAGTCAGAGAAGCTGGCCACCTCATGCTCTCCTGGAGTCCTATTCTCAAGCATGCCCCGCTGCAAGGATGTGCCAGAGCTGCCCTCACCACACTGCCCAAGTGGTGCTGGTGCAGCAGGGGGGCACACAGGAGCTTGGTGTGAGGTTTCAGGGCAGACCTGGTCCTTCTCGAGGGTGTCCTTCTCCCCCATTCTCCTCTGTTGTGCTGCTCCTCCTTCTTCTGCCTCTGCCTATGGTCTATACTCCTAAGTCCTGCTACAGCACTCCCTGTAGCATTCTTCAAGACCTCATGTTCCCACAATACTGATTGAGTCTCATCTTCTTCTGAGCTGGAGCAAAACAGTCCAGACTTTGTGAGGCTATCACAATGAGATGAAGACTTCTAAGCTGAGTCAAGTCTCGATTGAAATAGGAATGCAACCTCCTCCCAGAATCTAACAGAAGAGTATCAGAGAAAGGAACATATCCCACCTACACAAGTCTGCCTTTCTATCAGCCTGTGTGCAGGACTGCCCTATAAATATGGTTCAGAAGGATGTAAACTTTGCAGTGATGTAGCCCATGCACTTCAGGACCCATTGAGAACGTATAGTGCTCCAAAATCTAAACTAAATGAATATCAAATCTTCCCATGATCCTTGGGCCTTGGCTGGTGTTGGAAGGGAGACTCGAGTAGAAAGAGAGGAATGCCTCCAGGTAGTTTTGTAAAGACGGTAAATGATTCCTAACCCATCATTTCAAGCTCAACGTGCAGCCCAGGGCAGAACTTTCTGGCTGTATACAAAGAAAGGCTTCTGCTTTTACTGTCATTAATTAATTTATCTTTGCAGTATTTATTGTCTAGCTTTACTGTTTGTATGGGAGTGACATTAATACCAGTTTACACATGTATTACAGGGGATCATCTATATTTCAGCTCAGGGAAAATATTTCTGGCAGTTGGGTTTGTTGAATGCTAATTAGCATTAGCTCCCAGAGCAAAACACTTCTTAAAAAAATGAACAAAGAAACAAAAAGATGAATAATATGGTATTTAACTAGTGTAAGAGGAAATGGCACTATTTTCTTAAAATCAGAATTATTGGTTAAATAATTATCAAACGGAAGCTTCTTAAATGTACTTTCTGAAAAGCAAATATAAAAGACAAAGAAATAGGCAGCTATAAATATGTAAAAAGCAGCAGTCATTTGAGTGGTGCTGTAAACTATCCAAAGACAATTTACTTTTCCTCTACCAAAGGGCTATAAATAATCTCCTGACTGACCGGGATCAGTTAAGTTCTCAGTACATCTCAGCATCTTGATGCTCTTGTGCCAAAATGCAGCGTTGTATACTTGGTTAGCTTGCCAAGGTTGCACTTTCTCACCTCTCCCAGAAATCTGTTTCATCAGTCTTTATATTCCTGAGGGTCAGCATGATGAGGAAGAAAAACCAGCAGAAAAACAACTGATTTGTAATGGGTTATTCTGTTTCCTCTTTGATTATGCTTTATCAAGCTGCTAAGAGGGTCTGTTATGGGAGAGCTTTATATGTAACTGCCTCCTTTACAGAGACAGTCTAGTTTTTCTTGGCTATGGACTCTTTGCAGTAGAGTTGGCACCCTGATGTAGAGAAATGAGTGCTTAAGCAGTTATTTTTATGGTTCTGTAATTCTATCTCACTTTTTTCTGTGATTTTTCTTAAGTCTGATACTTTAACAAGTAACCCACATCCTCCTTACAAGTCAGAGTGCTATTATTTTTTAACAAAGCCAGCTGATTGCTGCCAGCCTTCTATTTAGCGGCTATTTCAAGTATTTATCCTAGTCAACTGCTATTGATAGCTTATAACATTGTCTGTAAAGAAGGATATAGTTGCACATTGAGCAGGTCTGTGTCACTGCCTACTCTGCAGTTTTACTTAGTCCTCCCTTGCTCCCTATCCAGCATGCTAGAGGAAGCTCAGATTCAACATTTTGTTCTAATTCAGAATTTATATACCCAGGAGAAGAAAGAATACCCTCCCTGTTATCAAGCCATGGGCTAGGCTGGGCTAGATCACCTTCACCCAGACCTTTTTTTGTACCGACAAGGAAGGCAAACACAAGGATGGCAATACTACATAAAGACGTGACATCGCCCCTTGCCTTGATTGCTCATTTCCATCCTTTCCTATGCATTGGCACAAGTGCTTAACGTGTCATGTAGAAACATGGATCAGTGATTGAAACTGGTTAAAAACTGATCCAATATAAAGAGAAGAAAACTAGTTTTAACCTGGATAGGTCTTCTCAGTTTACCTTAAATGTGGCTGCATTTGGGAAAATTTCATCCACACTATTGTTAATGAGCCCTGGCTGAACAGAATAATTGATGCATGCACAACTTCTATGCTTAAAAGTACCTATGGATTTTGGCAACAAGCTTGTTTCAATATTTATAAGAGATTGGGTCCTGTGGTTAAGTGCCAGCCTGAATGAAAACTAAACCATGAAAGTAAAAATTACCTCAAGAAGCCAATCAGAGCATGGTAATATCATAAAAAAGTCCCTGCACCTTCTTGTTTCCTGACACTGAATGTCATTGGAGTTGTGTGTTCACTTTGCTTTGAGGAAGCAGAGATAAATGACATTGAAACATCAAATCAATTGCTTTGCAGTCAACAGTCCCTCTGCCAGACATATTGGATTCTTCATTAGTTGACCATCATTTCTAAAAGACTTTGCTTTTTAAATTACGTTCAATTAATTGCAATATCCTATTATCCTTCATTTGAACCTAAAACCCCTCTCCTCCAGACATTATCCACTAAAGGAAAAGAAGTTTTGATGCTAATCTCCCCATATTTTTTTTTTTTAATGCATTAGTCCTGCATAATCCAAACAAGAGTGCATCATTATACTAATTTCAGACACACAAACCTGAATCTATATTAAATGAGCAAGTAAGATTAGTGTGTCTCATTACCACACACAAACCCTTCTGCAACTGTGTTTTACACTTGGGCAGTTAAAATGGAAACCTTTTTGACAGGGAGAGAACACAGTTTAAATACCAGTCAAAGCATTTGACATAATTAACATAGTTTGAACATCTTGGCAAGATCATTAAAAATGGAATTAGTTGTTAAGTGATAGCACAAGTGTGGCACTCTAAAGGGCTTTGCATTTCTGGAGCTTATCTCATGCTTCATTGAAACTCATTAATGTATCTCTACTGAAAGCTGTGATTTTAGAGAAACTGAAATTAAGATTTTGCATGCCTATTTACATGCAGATTATTGCAAGGAAATTGAATTACCAGTTGTTCCAATAAATTCAGTTTGGCCAGGTGTTCATGTACAAGTTAAATAACTGTACCTGTGGAGTGTTCTGTACAAAACTAAGGCAGTTTTATATCAAAGATTTTCCAAACAACTCAGATTATCATCTCTAGTCCCAGGGTAAGGACTAAGAACCTGTAATAGACTTTTGTGGTTAGAAATCAAGCACAACAATATTTCCCTTTTAAATGCCAGATTCTCACAACCTGTCTGTACTCTGTGTGGAGGACTAGAAATTTCAGACTAAACAAAATGGGATCTTCTCTTGTCATGGCACTACGTACCAACAGCAAAGAGGGGCATACCATTTGCAGCTTATTCCTGAAGCACAGTATAGTTTTCTTCCTCAAATCCCATTCAAGGCTCTGGCTTTCTTTCCTTTAAAGGCCTGGTAAAAGGAAAAATATTAATTAAATAACAGTGATGGTGATGACAGTAGCATATATTATTCACTTTGCCTTTAATATAAAACACAAAAACATCCTACAGGATAAGCACTGGTACCCAAGACTCTCCCCTTTTCATTGTGTCCCCTGTTTTTCACCTCTAACATTACATTCCTCTTTTTCATGCCTTTCTCTCCACCCCACTTTCACTCACACTAAATTTTCTTGATTTCTCCTTTTGACAGTAAAATAGCTTCAACATAACAGGCAGAAAGTACTTTTGACTCCCACATGGTATTTAAGACACCTTCCTTGGAGGTGGCAAATGTAGTTTTGAACCTCCTCTGATCGAGGAGTGAATCATAGACAGTTTTCTAATTCCACTCATAAGACACTGCCTTCTCAGCATTGAAATTAAGCTTTATTTTGCATTTTGAGCAATCTCAATACCCTTGATATATGCTAGATTATTTATGAGAATGTCCATCAGTCAGAACTACTGAGGATGCTGAGAAGTTTGGAGTTTGCTCATAGATATCTCTATTTTCCTCCCACCTCTCAGAGACCTTTCCATATCAAGGATCACACAATTCTTCTGCCCTTTGAAAAGCCACTATTTCATGAATCATTTTTAATTACCACTGTATAGGAACAAAAGTAATCTGTAAGGATAGGGAACCCATCACCAAAGGCAATGGTAAGAGACAGCTTTCTTTCTGAGCAGTTTACAACCAAATGGCAGTAGCAATGAAGCGGTATTGCCCATTGCCTTCCATGGCAGGGCAGATGGAGACATGGATAGATGAAATAACTTGAGTACAATCACATGGGAATTAGAAGACAAAACTGGAAAACGAAGCCAACATTGAAGTCCCTGGTAGTGCCTTAACCCCTAGCCCTTGCCTTATCTGTTGGACTGACCTTTCTGAACCACAGAAAATCTTTCTTTAATTTTTCTGATGCTGAGGCAAAGAGTATAAAAATCAGGGTAGTCACAGAACAATCCTGCCCCTAGAATCCCATCCCGAGTTTCAGACATAGTTGTGGTGCTGAAAGTACAGCTCAAAGGACAAACTGCAACCTAGGATTCAAATTCTGGTCTCTCCCTATCTCAGGAGTAGGAAAATCATTCCAGACTAGACTTTACCTGACTAAGATGGCCCAGTCTGGGTGCCTGGTGCTCTGAGAGGGAGCAGTGTACTTGGTTCTGCCCATGCTGTGTCCCACTGTTTGTGGGCCTGGGAAATGGAGTGAAATAGTGACCCTGTGAGTCTTTCTCCTCCTCTGCACTGGCACTTGCCATGCCATTAGTAATGAATCCACTGGAAATGCTATTTGCCAGATGACACTTTTCCCTTCATTTCCTTGTGCTTCAGTTTTCCTATCTCTTTGGAACACACGAGTCCTTAGAGTGATGGTGACATATTTGAAATTATATAAACCTTGTAATCTCTAACAAGGATTTATACATATATACACACACACAAATGTTCTTAATATCAAAGTGTTTTTATTTGTTCTATTTCATATTTCATTTGCACTGTACAGATTTCTAAATCTATTCTCAAATATTTTTTTTTACTAGGTCTCTGAATGTCCTCCTAAATTCAAATGTCAGTGTATTTGTCCAAGCCTACTTGCAGAACCAGCCAGCTGAGAAATGGAGCATGAATTCATTAGCAAATCGTACCCACCAGAACTGACCTTACAACCTGCATGAATCAAAAAGAAAGACTTAGCTTGGCTGCCTTCTGTGAAAAAATGGAGGCTAACCAGCGCAGTCAGATAGGGTAAGATTCACAAAGAATGAAATGTTATTATCAATCTTGAACCATCAAATAAAAAAAAAATGGAAAGAAAAAATATACAACTAAGTCTCTGAGATTATTCTAGTAAATGTGACAGTTGCTTGCTAGCTTTTTAAAAAAATGCACAGGTAGCCTTTATAAATGTGGAAGTGGAGAGTCAAGTAATGACAGCCTACGCATTTTCATTCTAGGGAAGAAAGCATTTTACAGCATAAAAAAATAGCTGTAGTGACCCAGGGGAGCTGCCAGTATTTCCTCGATAAGGACAATTAACCAAAACAATATTGTTAATTTTGCCACAGGTTTTTAACGATCTAGAAAGCAGAATACACACTTTGCCTTAATAGACCCTGCAACAGAAGGGAGTGTCGCAGCAACGAGGGTTGCAAATGAGAAAACAACACACCTGCAGGAATAGATATGCACAGATCTTTACAGTGCAGTTGAGCTTCTGTTAGCTGGGTTCAAAAGGGAAGAGCCTAGACCAGCACCGATCAGCACTGTGATGTTCCCCAATTGGCACCTCTCACGACTAGAATTGCAGAGATCCAACAACAGCAGTAATTACCTGCACACAGTGCCTGTCCTCCCAGGAAGGGTCTCCTGACACACACATCTGCATCAAGACAGGCATTGCCCTAAGTAAATATTAGCTCCACACCACACATAAGGAAGTAGAGGTCCATGGCTTACCCCTGCTTACACAACAAGCCACTGGTACAGCTAGTCTCCAACAACAGTCCCTCCTGAATCTTGATTCCCACACAACTGTGCTGACAATGATTTTAAAAATTAGCAGCTTTGTGAGCACCTCCGCCTCAGAAGTGGTGAAGCAGGAGAGCAACCCATGGCTGCCTGCAGTGAAAAGGCCCATAACATTCAGGCTGGTGGCACTCTGACCTGTGCCATAGAGGCTGAGGCATATACACATCCTAGCTGGTTATAACGGTAGTGTTTCAGGCAAATACTTGTGCCAGGGAAATGCTGCTTGCTGCTGTTGTGTGCCAATGGAGGATGAGGCTGTGATGGATGCATGTGCCCCACATGAGGGCATGCCAGCCAGCCAGCATGTTGCGGAGATACAGCAGCAAAACACCACTTGCGGAGAGCCTTGTTTCTTTGTTAGGAGCATTTCTTCTTTTCTCCACTTTAACTAGATGACAGGGACTAATTAAAGTAACAAGCTTCACAAAGTATTTCCCTTGGCTAACAGCAGCTTGTATTAATGTTTGCAGAAGTGCAGTGTTTGGGCCATAAGCTTTCTTTTTACATGTTGATACTTTGCAAGATGCTTTAGCATCCTGTGAAGTTCTCCAACTATTAGACTGTTGCCTTTGTCAGGTGTAGCAACCTCTCTCCTGTTTCCTGTGGCTGACTGTATCTCAGTGCCCCTGTGGAGCTGTTACTCCCCAAAGCCCAGCTTCTTCTAAAGAAGCTGCAGAAGTATGAATCCCAGCCACCAGGCAGTTTCTCTTCTGTGAACAAAGCCTAGTTTTGGAATTGTCTCATTTAATATTTTTGTATATGGAGTGGGGTTTTCTGGTGGAGGAGGTTTAAACTGAACTATATAATCCCTTCAAGTTTGATGTCTCTCAACCTGCTAAGTCAGTTTTGGAAAGCCAAAGGTTTAATTTTTTTTTTAGATAGTTTGTTTTCATAACTGTTGTAATAAATGATTATGAAGAAAATTTCTGTTTAAATTGACAAGCTTCTGCTTACAAAAAAAAAAAAAAAAGATAACTATTGACTTTGGCTTGGATTCTTCCAACTTGTTCTAATTACCACTTTTATTACATTCTTGTAAAATGTCAGACTTCCAAATGTGTTATAAATGCAAACAGTGAAAAGAAATTAAATGTGGAGATAGTGCCCAAAAAATCCAAAGAAGGTTTATCATCTTCTTCAGGTCCTGTTTCAATACCTGATCAAGCAGGTGCTGTGTCACGATAGATGCAGGCCCTGCATCTAGACCAAATTTTCATAAATTGTAGACAACTTTTTCAAATTTTGGTGCCCAATGTTAAATGCTTGGGGAGATAAATGAGCATCACTGAGGTTGGAGGACTGTAACAGAATAGTTACCTTAGGCTCCAATTGTAGACTTGTGCTATAACTTTCTTGTATGTACTTTTCTTAGGCCTCTACTTCATTATTACAATGTATTCTGCCCAGCATCACTACCAGTGACAACTGCCTGGGCATCTTGGTGGGAAGTCAGTACAACAATGATTCAAGGCTCCCCCTCCACCACCAGCTCCTGTTCGAGGACCACATGAGAACAAGGATGAAAAAAAGAGGAGACATACAAGAGGAGTACTACATTTAGGTGGAAGGAAAAGATAGAGCACTTAAAGCATAGTCCAGCACCATGTGCAAGAAAACAAAGCTAAAGAGAAAAGAGGCAAGAGCATACCCTCAAATACAGGCACTCCTGCAAACTTACAAAAGAGTTAAGACCAGTCTCAAGGTGGTATAAGCCTGAATTTTTGCTTTTTTGGTGAGACTTGTAGCTTGTGTTTTATTTCAACAGCAAAGTATCCAGAATCAAGTTGACTGAAATCAGTATTCAGACTTTATGGATACAAAAGCAATGTGAACACAGCTACATCACTTTGGCAAATTAAAGAGCTGTACCAATCACTCCAGCTTTTCATTTTAGCTTAAGGTGCATAAACATTCCTCTATTAATTATCTTTATCCCTTCCTTGTTTCACTCCTTCTCAGGTTTAAACAGAGACTGCTAAGCACTTGGAGAGATTGCTGCTGGTAAAATATTACAGTGGCATGGTCCCCAGTTCTTCTCTACCTTGCAAAAGAAGGTAGAAAGTGCTCAGCATCCAAACCAGAGAACTAGAGTCCTAGCAAGCCAGGAGATCTTCATATCTGAAAATTACATGAGAGTATCACAGTGAAAACTTGCATTTATATATCACTTCACCTCCAAACACACCAGACCACATGAAGTTACATTAAACATAATGCTAATTACAAAGAAACTCTCCAGAGACATTTGCCAGATTTGAGATTCCTTTTAACAGACATTTGGTAACCGTTGCAAGTTGTTCACAACACTCTGAAACCAGCTATAGGCAATGATTGCTTTTATTGAAGAAAATAAAATGACCACAAGTATATTAAATTGCATTCTCTTACGCCTGGAACTTGAAATTGTAGCTGTGCTGAAAGGAGCAGATAGTGTACAGATGCTCGTGTAATATACATTAATAATTGAAATTAAAAGCCACAAATTACACCAGTCATCTTTACTTACATAAGTAGCTATCGGTCAGTTAATCATTTGTCAATGATCATACCAAGTTAAATTCCCCCTGTGTTTTGATCCGATGTGCTGTTTTCTTCACTTCACCTTATAAGCTGTTATGGCATGTTGCTAAGCATTATTAAATACTTCGAGATGCTGTCCCTACATTGTCATAGAGGGTGAAGTCCTTCTTAGTGTAAAATAAAACCACACTGCTGCTTTCTAGGGAGCTACACTGAGTAGCCTCAGGCTGGATATTTGACCCACTGGGTTTAGATATACAAAAGACTTAATTTGTATCATGTAATAGCAAGGAGAATAAACAAATGACAAAAAACACAACTCCCCCCCAAAAAAAAACCCCAAAAAACAAGCTGTTGCCCAATGTCACTGCAAAGCACATGCATCTCTGACATGTTTAGGAAGGTAAGCATTAAGATCATGTTTGTAATGCCAGTGTTTGGGGTTTAGTTGTTTGTCATCTTAGAAATCACAACTTTAGTAGTAACTTTCTGGAGAAAGCTTTTTGAAACAATATTTATATACATGGTATATATTTGAGCTGTCATCCTTGGAGCTTGCTAGCACATGAACTCCCTGAATGATGGAGCAATTTTGAAGCAAGCTGATACAAGACCCCACAACTCTACAAGTCACAGAGCACTCTCCACACAATGTGTGGCTAAAGGCACTGATCACCCCACTCTAGATTAGAGCATAGCGAAGCAGTTTAGAATAGTCTTTATTTCAAGTAAATCACTGTCTCACAATCCAGTTTAAACCTTTCCACAACGTGTATATCTCTCCACATGCACAGGCATACTTGTATGTATCTGTCAGCAAATTAAGCCACTGACCTACAATGTTCAACCTTCTGTACTGCAGAAGTCATTACATGACTATTGTATATTATAAAGGGCCTCCCTTTTCTGATTATATTCCCTCCCTACTTAACTTAGCTCTTTCAAATGTTAAGTTCTTCCAAAATGTGCATTTCCTACCACATTCCTACACATAAGAAACTTCAACTTTATTAGAAACAGTCTGAAACCGTGGTAGGAGAGACCAGAGAGCAACAAGCAAAACCCCTCAGTTTCTGAATAAAATGCCATAGAGTCTGAATATTAAGAGAGGATTCTCCACTGTTTTCTGATACAGTTGCGTAATATCCTGCCCTGCCTAAGTCTCCTTCTATGTTCCCCCCACTGTCAGTGGGGACAAAGAGGCAACAGAGCAGAAAATCTACCTCACCTACTTTAGAAATTTGTGCCATGGAGAAAAGATCAATTGAACTTTAAAGGTGCTTGGCTCTCTCAACTGGTGACAGAGGGAGATGAGATAATTTATTTGGACTGGACAGTCAATTTTTACTAAATTTGTAAGAGAAGAGCCCATCCCTGAAAGACTAAAAGGGTTGCGGTTTAGATGAGCTTAGGTTACTTCAAAAAGGTGGTAGATAAATACACTACGCACAAATGCACACAGTTTGTACCATACCTTGGCTCTGCTTTCTCTCTTTGTGCCTTTGCTTGGGAAGGGCAGTGCAGTAAGATTTCTTGGTCAAGATCACATTTCAGTATCTCAGCCATGAAGCTGGGTCCTTCAGAAGATTAAAAGATTAAAAAGACCCTGTTGACATTGTTTCCTGAGAAAAGGATGCACAAAAGAGCAAATATATCAAATCATTTTCACACCTTAAAAAAAGACTTGTTGGAAGGTTTTGCTTGCATAATAGATAGACAGTGCTATCAAAGGTGAAAATTGCCTTCCTGGTTGCCTTTCAACACTTTATTTGAGGGAGGCGAGAGAGGGAGCCTTCAGAATACAGTGGTTGTGAAACTCCAATTAAGTTATTTTCTCATTATTCTATTTGCTTTATAACTCACTGGTTTGTGATATACACACCTAACCACTTCTTGGAAAGACCAAACATTATGTGAGGTCACCCTCTAAAGGAAGCAATAGTTTGTATAACCCTGTTTTCTCTGATTTCCTGCAAAATCCCTCAAATCCCCCTCTTCAAAGGTATCATTTGCTATTGATCTCTGCTGCAGTAGAATGCATATCCTAACACATACCCTCAAAGAAAAGCTGAAAATTAGAGGAATCTGGAAAACAAGAACCTCCTTTTGCAAAACAGGCTGAGATTTTGCCATTTACACTTGCTCTGTACCCAGTAAAAGAAGGAAAGAAGAAATCTTCCAATGTTTACAACCTGCATCTGAGATGTACAACAGCCAACCTGAAGTCTCTAGCTGGCTAGCCCACAGCAGTTTTCTGAACCAGTCTCTTGCACGTCAGCTGGAAGCTCTGATTCCCACACTATAGATTCAACCACTCACAATGCCTCCCTTTACAGCTTTTCCACTTCATATAAAAAATGAACTACTTCTTGGCCCAGAAACAGGATCACACAATGCTTGGATTTGGTCTTTGATCTCGCACATCACAGGTAAGTGGTTGAATCATCTGACTGTTTAGTGAAAACTCCAGAAGACATTAAAAGAAAGGCTGACTACAGGCTGCTGGATGAAGACAGTATTTGGCATTAGGAAGACACAGGTAGTAAACTGTCTTCTGGTGTAAGATTTTAATGTCAATTTATTATATTTCAGAATCTACAGTGGAGTCCTGGTAGTGTTGGAGCAAGTCCATATCTTTACTTAAGCATCCAGGACCCCATCGAAAAGTGTCTTGTTTTACTGAATCAGTGTTTTTCAATGATGCCAAAATTTTGTGAGACACCACAGTGCAGTTTTGAGTAGCCTGCTCTAGCAAATTGTATATTTCTGTATAAGTTGTCTAGAGTAGTGCAGTACCAGTTCAATAGCATGTGGTAAAAATGACATCAGTTCCAGGATTTATGTATAAGTCACTCCGTCTTGTACAGTCTTAAGCAAATTGTTTGAGGGAGCCCAGACATTGGGAAAAGAGCTGTGCCATTTATTCAGTTGTCCCAAGACAAAAAGAAAAGGGAAACAATTATTTTGTGCTGCTGCAGTCTGTTTTGGAAGGAATTTATTGAGCTCAGGTGGGCTGAAGCCAGGCAAGGGCAGGCAAGAATATCCATAGTAACTTCAAATTCTGACAAAGTGCCTTGGGGAGCTTTTGTACTTTGATGAGCAGCATGCATTTTAGAAGGCTTTGCATTTGTTGTTTGTCTTGTTCAAGATCCCATTGGATTCTGGTGGCTGTGGTTTTATTAAAAACTACCCCTATTGTTGTGAAGACTCCTGAGCTGATGGCCTCAGGTTGAATGCATGCCTTTACAAGTGGCTGGAAATCACTCACTGTCACACTGACTCTTCTGTTTCATTTTCTGCTTACTGAGCACAGAGCCGAGATGGATGCTTTCACTGGGTCTGTCACCTGCAAAGCCTTGGAGGGAGTACCCAGAAATAAACATGGTGATTTTTCTTTCTGCCCTACTGATCCCAGTGGAAGTCAACTTTTTCCTAATCCTCCCAGAATATTCTGTGGTTAAAGGAAAGAAGTAATCTCACGTATCTTTTTGCAGATTAACCCAACATGCACGCTTTCTGCCAGTCCCTAGTAGGGAGATGGATCTTTCACTTGAAGGTAGCCAGAGGCACATGGTGCTGTTTCCCAGGTGACTCCAGCATTTGCCCCCCACACTGTGCTTCCAGAAGAGTTCAGATCCATCCCTCTGACAATGGGAACAGAGACTCACTCAGTGTTACCTCTGCATTAGCCTTCCCATTTCCTCAATTTGTTATCTCACATATTTCTTTACTTAATATTTTTTCCTTTGAAACTGTCTGATGCCAGTGATCAAAGCTGGCTCCCCTTTGCTTCCTCCCCATGACATCTTATCAGTGAATGACCCTGGAGGTGTACAGCTCTCAGAACACATACCCATCAGTTGCGTCTATGAAAACAAGAAAAACCAAGCAACTTCTGTAGTAGATTTTCATCAGCTGGTGTTAAGTTCAAAACAAACAGCAAACAGAAATTTGGATTTTCTCTGGGTACGTAAAGTTAAAAATCTAGAGCTCTACAAAGAAAACTGAGAAGCAAAAACCTAAAAATCTTAGGTTCATTCATACAAATTTCTTTGTCCCCTAGATATTTTAGCACTATTTCTCAAGCTGTTCTTAGGCACAGTAACTGCATAACTGATCAATCTCTGACAGCTAAGGTTTTGACCTTTTCTCATAAAACAGAGTTCATCTTCCAGTTTGCCAAGCAAAAATGGCATTGAATTTTAGTAAGAAATTAAGAAATGGGATAATATCCCACAATTTTATTTTTTCTTTAGTAAAGGAAAAATTATCTCAAAACTAGTCTCAAAGAACATGCTCATATTTTCAGATTTAAGAAAGCATCATTGCTGAAGTTCTGGAAACCTTGAGAGAAGAGCAGTGACGGATATGCAGATGGAGGAATGAGAATCATAGAATCACAGAATCATTTAGGTTGGAAAAGACCTTTGAGATCATAGAGTCCAGCTATGAACCTAGCACTGCCAAGTCCACCACTAAACCACTAAGTCCCTAAGCACCACATCAATATGTCTTTTAAATACCTCGAGGGATAGTGACTCCACCACTCCCCTGGGCAGACTGTTCCAACGCTTGACGATCCTTCTGGTAAAAAAAAAAAAAAATCCTAATATCCAATCTAAACCTCCTCTGGTGCAACTAGGGGCTGTTTCCTCTTGTCCTATCACTTGTCACTTGGGAGAAGAGACTGACACCTGCCTCACTACAACCTCCTTTCAGGTAGTTGTAGAGAGTGATAAGGTATTCCTTCAGCTTCCTTTTCTCCAGACTAAACAACCCCAGTTCTCTCAGCTGCTCCTCATAAGACTTGTGCTCCAGACCCTTGACGAGCTTCATTATCCTTCCTTAGACACACTCCAGCACGTCAATGTCTTTCTTCCAGTGAGGGGCCTGAAACTGAACACAGTATTTGAGGTGCGGTCTCACCAGTGCCAAGTACAAGGGGATGATAACTTCCCTAGTCCTGCTGGCCACAGAATGCAGAAGTCCAAAATTATGTTCACTGCAACTACAAAGTGTGAAAAAGAAAGGAGAGAGTGAAAAACAGTTGCAGGAGATGCCTTTTAGGTCACTTGATACATAAAGAAAGAGAATAGTCAAGACGAAGTGGTGACCATTTAGAAATCAAACTCATCATAAAGGTACTTTAAATAGCTTCAGTATTTTGGCTTCTATGTAGTCACCCTGTCCCTTCTGCTTGTTTCAGTGACAAAAAGAAAGGAGCTGTTGCTTCAGTTCATGATGTAGCTCTACTGCAGCTGTGGAAGAGAAACCAGAGTCTAGCCTGCTTCATGCATCATTGACAAAGTTGTCAGCTGAGTCCCTGGCTGCAGTTTCTTTATTGGTGGTGATAATGTGAGAAGCAGAAGGGAACACAGCTTGACTTGCAGGGCTCAGACTGAATTCCCGCTTAGAAAAATAATCCTTTTACTCATAAACTGAGCAAATCTGATAATGAGTCATCAATAGAAAACAAATGGGGAACCCCTGCAATCAGCCATCAGGGGGTCTATCTGACTCCACAGAATCTGCAGTAAGGAGTAAAGAGATGAAGGGGGAGCTCAGTGGGATCAAATTCAGTGGGATTGTATAGCGGATAGGTACTTTCTATATGTTAAAATATTTCAGAAAACTGTAGAAAAATAATGAATTATTAGTGTGCAATTGGTATGAGAAAAACAGTGGACACAGCTGAGATGTAATCCTGCCTTGCTACTCACCTCAAAAGGTCAGTAGTCAAGTATGGCAACTGTCTTCAAAGTGAGGAAGAGACAGGGGAGCTTGACCACCTAATGGGGAAATTTTAAATGGGAAAAAAAGGACGGTCCATCTGCAGCAAAGAGCATACATTTCCAAGAGTATTTAGGAGAGAAAATCTGAACAACAACAAAGAATTTTATCTAGCTACAAATGTACAACTGCAAAAATATTGAATTTTGAACATTTTTAGCTGGAAAAGAGTTCTGTCAGTATCCATGGCTGAGATGCTCAAAGTCACAACTAAACAGGAAGCCTTAGGATGTAGGGATGAAGCAGAAATTCTTAGGGGATCAGTCCCTCTTACAGAGCCAAGAGCTAGAAACCAGCAGTTCCACCTATGGGCTAGTCTCTTGTGTCCAACTCTCCATAAGGCTCAGGAGGGGTTAAGGGTTGTGGTGTGTGAAGGGGATTCAAGCCCTGGGTAATAACCACATTTTCTGGTGCAAAATGGCATGTGCAGCCATAATTTTAAAAGGTGAGAGTTTTATTCAGTTTTCCTTTGTTTTTCAGCTTAAGGATGGTAGTTTCAAATCCATAGTGACATTATACTCCATCCAGCTTTTCTACCTGGAATAGAAAGTGCTACTGCACTATTAAGTTGAACTTTGTTTAGTTGCTTCTCAGATTGCATCTCAATGCAGTTAGCAGCCCTCCATCCTCAATCTGCTGTTGCAATGCTTCACATGACAAGTGTTCTGTGGAGACCTGACAACTTCAATAGCACAGAAAGACAGTGTAAAACCTAGCTATAATTATGTTCCACATAAATATGATCTATTCTGTTATTGTGATTTACTCACTAACATTTGAATGAGTAGAGCTTTGCACAGCAGACAATTTCCATCAAAAAGCTCTGCCCCACGCTGTACCTTGTAGTTATAATCCCTATAGAATTAATTAATCAAAGCAGGAGAGGTACAGGTTAAAGTCTATTTTGTCCTACTCCACTAGAGATATAGTACAAGTAAACCCTTTCTTCCTACATCCCAGGGCACCCAAATCAGGATAAATTATACCTCATGTCCTCAGCACTAGGCAGAAGTCCCAGTTAACTATCCAAGGGATATATACTGGACCCTGTTCTCAGGAATCTACAGTCATTATGGACAAATTCTTGCTTGCTGTATAAAATACAAGAAATCCTGTATAACAACTTACAGTGTCTAAGGAGTGCACACTCTAAAGTTGCAGTCCTGAGTGACTTCTATTGTATCTACACTAGTGTTCTACTCTGGAGCAAGGTGCACTTTCGAAGTGAGACTCCAGACCACCCTCACTTGGTATATTTTGCTTCATGTAGCAGAGCTGTCCTGGTGTGCACAAACTGAATCCCCTGGAGACAAAACTAAATCAGGAGACATGCTCCAGAAAGTCATCAAATGTGCTCCAGCTGCTGATCAGCATTCAGTTCATGGGACCAGACTAGAGCTACTAGAAAATGATCCTCCCTTCTCACCATACCTCTGAAAATGTGTGTTGTGCAGAGGTCACAGCATCAACCATTCATCTTTCTGAACCTGCTTCTGTTGGGTCACAGTACTTGGTAATACAGGCACAATCATTGTGCTCCCCATCGAGTCCACGGGGATATCTGGAAAGTAAGCTTAAGGAGCACTGTAGCATGTCTTCAGGATAGCTGAGGATAGCTGTCGTCAAGAATGGGTGTCATACGTGTCACCTCCTACTAGCAAGTAGGCAACAAACCTTCTTCCCACAAGGTTTTACATGACAGTCAGTGTAGTAACAAAGCCCTTTATCTTTACTGCTGTTCTTACCAAGGATGCTGGTAGAGACCACAAACACCTTCATTTGAAGTATAAACATGCCAAGAGCATTTAACCAGACAATTGACTTCTTATGCCTGCTCCACATTTTTTCCAGCCTTCCTTAAACCAATACAGAGGGGAAATCCTCTCTGCTTTAGAGTGACTTCCTCACTGCAAGACTAGGTCCACATCAGAGTTTTGTGTTTTAAACTGGATGTTTGGGGAAATGGACTTATACACTTAACTTTCTGTGTTTTGGGTAACTCACACAAATTCTATGCATCCCTTTTTCAGCTTTTTAAAATAAAGGTAATCAAAAAGCCTCTAAACTTCTGTGAAGCAGCCAAAAGATACTACAGCAATGTTTAAATGTATCAGTATCCCAAATGTTTGCAGTTTCCCAATGAAAAAGTTAGCTCAACAGATTTTGGATCTCCTTTATTCTGTCCAAAAACTGCTTCAAGAAAATTACCTAGTAATAATAAATCCATATTTTCAGTACTGAAAACTTTATCCTGGCTGGAAGATGAAAGTACAAAACTGTGCCAAAGTAAAAAATATTTCAGGCTCTTAAATAAAAGAACCTTTTCAGTGTTTCCATGAGCATTATGGAGAGATACTTTTTTCTATTTGATCTCAGCCATTTTGCCCATTTCTCAGTCAGCACAGACACACACAAGATCAATTTACATCTGTGTAGGATCTTTCTACCCACTGTGTTTAATTTGTCTGTCCAAAGCTGTCATTTAAATAAAAAAAAAAAATGAAAAACCTTTCTTCCTTCATCTATGTTCCAAGCTACAACTGTTTTCATTAAAAACAGCAAAGGTTTTTCTGGGTAGGTTGCATTTTTAAACCTAGAAATTAATTACTGATAGGCCCTCCTGCTGTCAAGCCACCCCATATTTCCCTAGCTGAAGCTCAAAGAACACAAAATTCATTCAGAGGCCATTATAAAGCCATGTTTTGAACTCCTCATTGGTGTGTATTGTTTATCTTTTTCAGCTTTAACCACATCCTTTATCATTTTGAATGTTTCTCTAAGTCACCTTGAAATCTTCCATTTTGCAGAGAAAAATCCATCTGCATTTGCTTTTCCTCTCTTCACTTCCCCTGAACAAATATTCCTCATTTATCTCAACCTGCCTTTTTCCAATCAGCCTCACAAAAAGTCACTCAAAAAGGTATAAGCACAGATGTTCCACAAATAGCTCTCTGTTAAAAGATTTTTTTACTTCCTTCTCTGATTCTGGACCTTCCCAGAGATATTTTGAGGGCTGGGGAATTGTTGCTGATGTAGGGATATGTTTGTTTGTTTGTTTGTTTGTTTTTAAGATTGTGCCATAAATTTTTAAGTATGTTCTTGAATGAACTTGAATGAATACTCCATAATTACTGGATGTGTACTGTGGCTCTCCTTTAGTAGGCAATGACCAGATGATACTACCAGCCAGTAAAAATTTGACTCATACTTGGAATGGGGGTTCTGCTTTTTGCCACTTTCTCTCTTCTCTCAGAAGAGGCATTTGTGTACCATAAGCATAGTCCTCACAGCTCACCAGAGCTGGAGCTCTGAACAGAAGCAGGACATTCTTGAACCTCTATTTTTCCTGTTTGATTCTTATAGGGGAAGCTAGATGTGGCTATTATGACCACATGAATATTCATATACATGCACGCGTGCACACATGCATACACGTCCTACAATAGCTAGCATTTTAAGAAGTAACATTTATATACTATCTTGCAACAGCCTACTAACACTGCAGACTATTGCTGCCTTTTTTCTAACATCACTGTGTGGCAAGGAGGGGGAGATGATGATTTCTTAATTACCACTGCTATATATATGTGTATAAAACAAATTGGATATAATTATAAATGGTTATGTACAAATAAGAAGACTGTTTTCAACTCAGGTCACTCCATTTCAGGAGTTTGAAATTATATTAGTAACATTTTACAGGTAAGAAACACAGACAAGATATAGAGGATGCTACAAAGTTTTGCTGGCATTTCAATTAGGAGCATGGAGCTACTCTTTCCTGTAGTTTCCCATAGCAGAGGCTGGATAGATCCTTTAAATGAATACCAGCAAGGCAGATTGGAGCTGTGTCAGGGCAGCTTGGTTTCTATGCTCCCTCAGACATTTCACCTTTCTAAAGATCTCTCTAGACTGCCACAATGTGCCTATGGAGAGAACGGCGCCCATCCCTAGGAAATGGAGGTAGGGCTTTGCCTCTTTGCACACTCCTCAACAATCACATAACCAAGACAGAAGTTAAGAATAGCTTCCATCACTGCTGACTTGCTGTGCACTTTCCTGAAGATTGGCTTGGAAGGTACTATTAATCTTCACATATTTTCCTGGTTTAGAAATGGGAAGCTGCTTTGAAAAAGCTAGTCATATAATTTTTCATCATTGTAACTCTTTCTAGTACCTTCCATTGAAATACAACTGGTTCTTAGCACTTTATTTCTTTCCTGCTTTGTGGATTCTCTAGTGTGGGCACTTATTTTAACCATGTTAAAAGATTTTCATATTCTTTAACTTAAAAAAAAAAGAAAAAAACCCCCAAACAAATTCTCTAGTGCTTCTTTTCTTAGTTACTGGCTTTTAAGTAGATAATCTCATCTTCTAAGCTGCTTGCTTGGATAAATGTCTATTAACATGTCCAAAATGGCTTGTGATTTTGTAGGTTGCAATTAAAATAAATGACAGAAGGAAGCAATCCTTTAAAGAACTACAGAAATGTGCTTGCCTCTTTAGAGCGCTCATAGTTATTATCATGAACAATGCCCAAGTCCTTAACCCCCCTGCCGAGATCAAAGCTCTCACCTAACAAGCTTTTATCTCTAAAGACCTTTCTGATATACACATCCTAACTGCTCTGGGGAGATTTAGAGGAGTCTTAGCATAACCTGACTATATTCATTGTCCTGAATTTCCACCAAGCAGTCTACACTGAGGACAGAGCTAAATTATACACCTCCTTTCTCCTTGTAAATCTCAAGATATCTTAGTAAAGAAAAGCGGACTTTGGTTTTATACCATGTTCCTTACTCAAAAGACCATAAAGGTTCTTTGCAACAACAAGTCAAATAGTGATGACTCAGAATCCGTAGCAGCAGACAAGTTAGAATTCAGTCTCCAGCTGTTGTCTAGTAACAATGGCTGTCTGACATCCCTGGAACCCAGATCTAGGCTTTTTACCAGAACAGATATTGGCTATAATAGTACTTTTCCAATATTTTTTTCACAAGGTTTTTAATATCCAGTGAGTTGCTTACAAGAGGCACTCAGAAATGAAGTCAATCTAATTACACATTGAGAAGATGCAATCTTCAGCAGAACAATGCTATGACTCCCTCAATCCCTGTGTTTTCTGTTATTAGTACTTGACACTGAATCTGAATTCTAGTATAATTACTGAGGGAGCTGGCAGAGGAACCTGCCAAGCCACTCTCCATTGTTTATCAACAGTCCTGGCTAACAGGGGAGGTCCCAGAAGACTGGAGGCTTGCCAGTGTGATGCCCATCTGCAAGAAGGGCCGGAAGGAGGATCCAGGGAACTACAGACCTGTCAGCCTGACCTCGGTACCGAGGAAGATCATGGAGCAGTTCATCTTGAGTGCGCTCACGTGGCATATGCAGGTCAACCAGGTAATCAGGCCCAGCCAGCATGGGTTCATGAAAGGCAGGTCCTCTTTGACCAACCTGATCTCCTTCTGATCAGGTGACTCTGGCTTCTGTCAGTCTACAGACTTCTGTCAGTCTACAGACTTCTGTCAGTCTACCTGGACTTTAGCAAGGCCTTCAACACTGTCTCCCACAGCATTCTCCTAGAGAAGCTAGCTCCTAGAGGCTTACACAGGTGTCCTCTTTGCTGTGTAAAAAACCAGCTCCGTGGCCAAGCCCAGAGAGTTGTGGTGAACAGAGCTAAATCCACTTGGCGGTTAGTCACAAGTGGTGTTCCCCAGGGCTCAGTTTTGGGTCCAGCTCTGTTTAATATCTTTATCAATGATCTGGATGATGGGATTGAGTGCACCCTCAGCAAGTCTGAAGATGACACCAAGCTGGGCAGGAGTGTTGATCTGCTCAAGGGTAGGAAGGCTCTGCAAAGGGATCTGGACAGGGTGGATCGATGGGCTGAGGCCGATGGTATGAGGTTCAATAAGGCCAAGTGTCAGTCCTGCACTTTGGTCACAACAACCCCATGCAACGCCACAGACTTGGGGAAGAGTGGTTGGAAAGCTGCCCGGAATAAAAGGACCTGGGGGTGTTGGTCAACAGATGGTTGAACATGAGCCAGTAGTGTGCCTAGGTGGCCAGGAAGGCCAACACCATCCTGGCCTGTGTCAGAAATAGTGTTCAGTTTTGGGTCCCTCATTACAAGGACCATGTGCAAAGAAGGGTAACAAAGCTGGTGAAGGGCCTGGAGAACAAGTCTTATGAGGAACGGCTGAGGCAACTGGGATTGTTTAGTCTGGAGAAGAGGAGGCTGAGGGGAGACCTTATTGCTCTCTACAACTACCTGAAAGGAGGTTGTAGTGAGGTGCGTGTTGGTCTCTTCTCCCAAATAACAAGTGATAGGACAAGAGGGAATGGTCTTAAGTTGCACCAAGAGAGGTTTAGGTTGGATATTAGGAAAAAATTCTTCACTGAAAGGGTTGTCAAGTATTGGAACAGGCTGCCCAGGGAAGTGGTGGAGTCACCATCCTTGGAGGTATTTAAAGGACATGTAGATGTGGTGCTTAGGGACATGGTTTAGTGGTGAACGGGGCAATGCTAGGTTTACAGTTGGACTAGACAATCGTAATGGTCTTTTTCAACTAAACTATTCTATGATTCTATGATAAAAAATGAAGCAACAAAATTTCTGGTTGGGAAGGAAGAGGAAAGCAGTAACTCACATAACTTTTTAGGCCACTGTTCCCATTCTTCTTCTCCTACATGCTCGGTTCACCAAGTATTTTTTCCAACTTGTATAAATACGTAGATTAAATTACAACATGACATCTAACCACATCTGGCATCCCAGTTATAACAACCTTATCTTTGAAAACAGACCCTGAACAGCAATTAGACCACGAGTGCAGCTATCATGGTTTGGTAAAACAAAATAGTTTTGCTTCTCCCTATTGACTTTCCTTTGATTTACCTTCCAATCATTTCCTACAAGGCTAACTGTTGAATACATTACCAATACCTTGGTACCTCTAAATTACCTCTAGAGTTCTCTTTTTTCCCTCTTAGATATTTATACACTGAATTAAAATCACAGTAGGACATCTATGTCTTTGCTTCTACTTGCCAATATTTAAGTTGCCTCTCTCATCTGTTGATAGATGCACGTAACACAATGCAAGCAGGATATTAAAAAGCTAATTCTTTTTCTTTCCTGTCTTTAAATATCTTGCCTTTTTTTCAACTAAGTCAAGTAGCTCTTTTGTATTCCTTTATTAGCATGCAACATGCTTTTCTAAGCATGACATGCCAACAGAATTTAAAAATGAAAAAAAGTGTCCATGATGCATGTGTTTTATAAAAAACACTAATCCACCATTTAGTCTGATTCCCCCTTTCTGGTTATGACTTTTTTTTTTTAAGCAGGTAAATGGCAAAATTACTTAGGAGATTTCTGGAAAAACAACAATTAAAATAGCAAGAACTCAGCTTGTGCCTATTAAAAATTACTACAAAGCTTAGGCTGATTTGTATATCCTGAAGTAAAGTAAGTTTCAAGTGACTGTGTGCTATAAGGAGAATTCAGTCTCATTTGGGCACTACATGGATTTCCATTAGAGAGAGTCTGATAAATCTTTTATAGCCCTCCTCTCCCAGCAGAAGAATGTGAGATACCAAACTAGTGGTGGTCCACCATTACCATCCATGCTGGGTCACTAGTGTTGCACCTGTGTGTTGTGAGAATAAAGCACCATTAGTTCAAAATGGCAGGACATACAGTGCTAGGCTCACAGCTGGAACTACCCAAAATGATGGGCAATGCTGGATCAGTTGACACAGGCTTTATGCCATCAGTTCTTCTGTGATGTAAAAGTGCAGTGGCTCCACCAGATTTGATTTGAGATGCACAGATCTTCATCAGCAAACGATCTGACATGGTGAAGTTAAACATGGGAATAAAGAGAGGAACCGAAGAACAGATAATAGTGCTGATGTTGAAGATCATCCAGTCTGACGTTCCTGCTCAGAGCAGGTCTGTGAGGGCAGGTTGCCTATGACCATGTCTAGTCAGGTTTTGAATATCTCCAATGGAGACAACTGTTTTGGGCAACCTGTTTCAGTAGGACACTTCAGTAGGATATCATCCTCTACATTTGCAGACATGAGCAAATAAATAGATAAAGCACCAGAAGTATTATCAAGCATGTACCTGCATTACTTTCTCTGGGAAACTGTCCTCACCCAGAGTATAAAAATCTCAAGTTCAATAGAGATTATACGGGAATGCCATCAGCAAATTTGTTCCTGGTCTGCAGACAATTTGCAAATAATTTGTTCAACTGATTCCCCATTCACAGTTCATGCTCCGATGCTTTATTACACTACTCAACCTCTTTGTTTCTGGATGATGTACATAATTCTTCATCCCAGCACAAAATCTAAATAAAAAATTTTACACTATGCAAAGTGTTCTCAGTAAAAGTTTGTGCGTTTCAGTTTGACATTTGCCTTACACAGTAATCTCAAGCACTCAAATGATTGTGAAAGGCAGACACAAATGGTTTGCAAAGAAAATTATTAAATTTAAATTCACACTGAAATGTGAATGAATATTCACAGAAAAACTGATCCTAACATTCACTGAGCACTCACTAACCAATGTTGGAGAAGTATATTTGCTTATGGTCCTCTCTGGTCACCATGTGATTTTGAAAAACACCTTGCTTTTTTTTCCAGTTCTGCTTCTTGTAATTTACTGTACATGAGCTTATTAACAACTGCTGTAGCTTTGCCCTGAGTTGCTCCTTCCCTCTCTCCCACTCAGAGACCTTAGCTCTGCAGTTGCCTGATTTCCCAACACAAGACGGTCAGGAAGTTGTTCAGGAATTTCACTGAACAAATTCTCTGCTATTTTGAGGAACTAAGGCACCTCCCATGAACATTTACATCTGTCCTTGGTTCATAATGTAGCTGTAGCTTTTAGTCTTTTAGGCTGCAAGTCTGTTTCAAAGCATGAGGCAGTGAAGACCATGTTGGCACATGGAGCATGTGTGTCCCTGCAGGTGATCTGAATCTCTAGCTCAAGGCCGCCCTTAGTTGTGTTAGGCAAGACCCAGCACTCAGGGCTCAAAACAGTGTTGCCTCTTTATACTTTGGGCAAAGT
>NW_010296254.1:11571-27984 GCF_000700745.2 Antrostomus carolinensis | reverse complement strand
AAAATCTTTATAAAATTTAATACTGATTTGCCCTTTTAATGAAACCATTGCTCCCCGTTTTGCTGTTTGTGTAACAGCAGTCAAAAAATTAACTTGCTAGCATTAGTAGATCATGCGTTTTTATGGAATTGTCAAGTTCTTCTAATTAAACAAACTTTTATTTTATTTTTTTTTTAGTAAATAAATTGAACTCTGACCTTTATTAGTTGTTTACCACATTTCAGCGCAGTGTAGCTTGTTTGATTCCTCACATTTGGGATCTGTTATGTTCTCCTTGGATCTGCAGTCACAAAACAAGCCTGAGGTACCCATCCTGCACAAGGTTGAGTCCCTTTTGCAGAGTACTGAGAGCCCTTGCTACATGGGGAACATCTCTGCTCCCTGTAGGACTGAACCAGGGCTCCACTGGTTCTGAGGTCATGAACTCTCATTCCCTATTTTAATCCTTTCCTTACTTTATATTCATGAACTGCAGAACCCTTCTGATTTTCTACCACCCCTTTAACAAGGCTTACTACACTAATTTTTATTTTGTTATTTTCTCCTTCATAGTTAGAAAAGTGTTTCTCCCCTTCAGTTTGTAGCTTACTCACTTCTAAGGCAAAAATACACAACAATCAGTGAATCATAGAATTATAGAAATAAGAATTCTAAACATCACTTAAGACAGATAGATAGATATAAATAAGTAAATAAATACATGTGTAGACCTTCATTCCTATGAAAATTGACCCAAATTACTGAGTGATCAATTAAGTGATGAATGCTTTTACTCTAATTGACATTAATAGAAGCTGCTGGATGTTCAAATCTATGAAAATTTAAGCCTAATTTAAAGTATTTGTTTTTTACAAACCTGGCCAAACTCTTCAGAGACAAACAAAGTGAATCGAATAATGTACTATGAGTGACTGAGCACTGGAACAGGCTGCCCAGGGAGGTTATGGAGTCTCCTTCTCTGGAGACATTCAAGACCCGCCTGGACGCCTTCCTGTGTAATTTCGTTTAGGTTCCTGCTTTGGCAGGAGGATTGGACTAGATGATCTTTTGAGGTCCTTTCCAATCCCCAACATTCTGTGATTCTGTGATTCCATATTTGTAATAAAACCAATAGCATCTACTTCACAACAGGCAGGAAGATTCCTCTGTATTTAAGGGCATATGAAAAACAAACAAACAAAAAAAGATACAGAGGACACTTCTTTCATTATTTTGTTTCTCAGAGTACAAGTTTCAAAGGGCATTTTTAGAAGGCTTCTACAATATTGCATGGTATTACTGTCAATGTTGACTGACGTAATTTAGAGTTAATGCGGCAAAATGGGAATTGGCATATATTTTTTTCTGATTTCTTCCCATAAAAAATAATAGTCTTGTATATCAACAGCACTTCCAGAATAAAAGTGAATAAACCAGACAGATTTGATATTGGCTTCAAATTCACAGATGATGTTCAAGTGCTGCCCTGAATTCTCTAAATATTTTGACAACAAGACTGGCCTGAAAATATCATTAGGTCAGCATGTCTTGTGCAATTTCATATTTCCCTCTTTCTGGTCATTTTGCAAATAAGTTGTTTTCCTCCACATCTTATTGAAATCAGTGTTTTACACCTTCCTTGTGCTTAGGAATAACCCTAGGTTGAGCTTTCTCATTGATATTTTGACATTTGTATGTCTGTTCCCAACAGAATGTGTAATTACAGAGGTACTCATACAGGTAACTGGTATTTTTGGAGATGCAGGAATACTGGACTCTGGAAGGTGATTGTATCTGGGCCAGGCAGTACATCTCTCATTGAAAGCTCACAGGTAAAGCAATGAAAAGAAGAGATTCCCTTTCATATTTCTGCTAGTACCTGTAAAATCTACCCTGTCAAGTTCAGCTGTTGAAGCACATGGATAGTCTAACTAATTTACAACTCCATCCTGGGGGGACTGAACTTGTATCAGCTGCTGCAAAAATGTGCCTACTTTCTATAATAACATCTTACCTTTTTCTGAGTCCCCATAAAAGAGTGAAGAAATTGCATGTCAGACACTGAATCCTGAGTCTCCCATACCTCAAATGAAGTCTCATGAGCTCCACAGCCAGCTGGAGCTATATTCTCTGGCCAAGTAACCCTGTTACATTCCTTCCTTACAATGTGATGTACTTTGCTTCACACCCCTGCTGTGACTGTGGGTGCAGGTAGACAGTCCAGCATCACCCGACTCCTGATCTCAGACATATTTGCCCTGCAGATGGGAAAGACCAATTAGCTTTTCTTCTCTCATTTTTTCAGTGAAACCTTACTTCATCTGATTAATCCATCATTACAGAGCATATGAAAGCTGTTGTGCAAGGAAAAAGGGAAGGCAAGAAGTAATTAATGTATGGAAAAGTTAAAGGAGAAGGATTTTTTAAAAACTTATTTCAAAATACAAAGGGAAAAAGGCTGAAAGTAAAATGTGGTGAACGAAAATCACGTAAAAAGCCATGTTGAGGTAGGCAAAGTATAACTTACTTCTGGAATTCACTGCTGCAGTAAGTCCACATCTGACTTTTAAAGATTAGTAATTTGAATTTAAGAGCTTCTTTGGAGTAAATCATATTAGCTTCTATGAAAGTTCACACTCTGGGAAAAAAAAAAAAAAAGAAAAAAGAAACAGTGATCTATCAGGAATCATGAATATGAGCTTAAAGGCTTTCTACAAAGTTGATTTTTCAGGGCCATTGTGCAGATCTATTTCAGTTCCTGCATCATTTAGCAAATAAAGGAGTTCTGACCTTCTTTCTCACCAGTTTAGCTGCTAGAAGTGTGTGCTTAATTCACATGCTAAAAATCCTAAGGAATTTTTATTGAGTATAGTAACACAGCAATGCAGCCACAGTAACTGGTTTTTATACTGCAGGAGAATGGCTGCCTTAATTAATTTTCTCAAAACATTACCAGATATCAAACTTTATTAGACTAATCACCCATTTGTGTTATCACTCAAATCCACTTTAAGTTACACAAATGCAAGTTTTAAGTCTTTAATCCATAATACTCTGTATTTTAATTATTTAATTAATTAATTAATTAAGTCAGAGACATGGAGGAGGCTTATAGTTTAAAATTTCAGAGTGAGTTTCTACTGGGAAAAAAATCCTAGTGGTTTTTATTATTATTATTATTTTGTTTTGTTTTGTTTTCTTTTCTTTTCTTTTCCTTTGCCAATCCCCTTTATATATAGCTGTCTTTAAAACAGCAGATGACCTTCCCTTCCTTTTAGAGTCAGAATGATTTTTACACAGTCCTGATCTTACCCAGGTTGCCTTGTGTGTGAACACATGGTAAAAGCAGGTTATACACCTCTCCGTCATGCTAGAAGAGATCAAATTCTGAACTGGCATTGTGACCAGTCTTTAAAATAGCTGCTCCTTCAGGTCCAGAGGTAGAAAAGCAAGCCAGAAAAGCTTCAATTGCTGCTATGCTGTTTGTTTTTGTAGATTAATCTAGGGTATCTTTTTGAAGGGTCAGTATTTAATTCCTTGGTAGATTGCTATCTTTATTTTGAAGAAAAGGTAAACCAGCTTTTTAAAAAATAAATATGTTTAGTAAAATTTGCCATGCTTTGTTAAAAATGCATATGCTGTGCATCAAAGAGAATTGAATAAAATGCAAGGCAAAAGTCTTCTTGGTAAGAGATTGGAATGACACATACAATAAAGCAATGGAGATGATGAGATCACTTTCATTCTTGCATTAAAACTACTTTTTTCCCCATTTTCTTTAAATTATTCTGAAAGAGACTAGAAGCTTCTCAGAGAATCAGATTTCAATCTAAAGAACACTGTTTTATAGTATTTTACTGTATTTTGGGTCATGTCACTGACTTCCATGGCTCAACATTTATCACAGAAAAAAAATCCAAAATTTTAACCAAGTCCAGACACTCAAAAACTTCAATGTTCAGAGGGACTTCCTGATTGTTTTCTTCTGCCCCTGATCTCTGTAAGGAGATGACACAGGCTTTGTACTCCTATTGTACAAGCCACCGATGAAGACAGATATTTTTTAAGCTGCAGTTAGTAAAATAGAATAGATTCAAACTCTTTCTTTTTATTATTGCTTTTGATGCACACAAATCTTTTAAGAGGAATTTTAGCAACTGTTCTACTATTACATGCCCCCTCTTCCCTTCAGATGAATTATTCATACTTTGTTGTCATAGCAATCCTTTCTCTCCCTGAAATGTTTAATTACTAGTCTTGACTCCCAACTAGACAATGAATCAAGGTGTAACAAAAGCTTTATTAACTAATGTGCTTTCAGGCAGATACATTGTTTGTCTTCCACCTACACTTGCCTTGAGCTGTTGTCAGTCCAGTCTAGTGATATTAACGATGACAGCAAAGATGCCTGTAAGAAACGTCCTTTACATAAGCTAGTTTCTCAGATAGTGTCCATCTCCTTTGCAGAGAGATGAGCCTCTACTTTTCTGGCAGTTTGACTCTTTTGAAAGCAATGATAGGCAGCCACTGCTCTCTGCAGAGGACTCCTCGTCATGACAGATGTGGACGTTGGGGTTACCGGGAACTTAAGAACCACAGAAAGTGTCAGGTCTTAACAGGGAGAAGAGTGACTGCGGCATTTTTCACTGTTTTGAACTTGTGTCTATATTACATACCTGTGTGGTTTTATTCTCTGTCCCACAATGCAGATCAAGTAGATGTTTATCTAACTTGTCTATTTGCGCTAATTGCTATGGTGACCAGCATGACCGATACTTTACATCTGAGCACTGTATTAGAGAACATCATAACCTTTCCACCTACCACATACCCGAGACAGAGAAATCTGAGTGCAAGAAAGTATTCAGTGAATATGCAGATTTTAACTTTTCCTGCCATTTTTAAAAGAGTGCCTTCAGGCATATTAGTCAGAGAGGACAAACAATCTCTTTAATTTTTACTTTCCCTAGCAGAAAGAGGTCTGCTTCTTTAGCAACGGTGTTGCCTTATCAATTGAAGACCTAAAGTCACATTAATGAAGACATTTTCCCTTCCTTTGATGAATGCTGGAGATACAGCATGGGTGATGACCAGCGGCAGAGCGCTGCTCTGCTGGAAGCTCAGCTTCAGTGGTTTCCAGCTTCCAAGTCCAGTCTCACTCCATCCCAACATATTTAATTCCTTGCACAGGTTTGTTTTTTTTTATGAGGTCAGCAATAATATTCTTCAAATTTATTTTTTTTTTTAGTTCTCTGTGTGCATTCTACAGTAATTTCATTCAATCTGTTATTCCCCTGATTTCACAGTTTATAGGAGCCCTGGTCTTCTGCATGCTATTCCTAGACCTGAGAGGGTGGTACCATCCACAAGAAGACAGGGACATCCCTGGTGTTTTGGTTTGGTTCAGGGCAGTGCAAGTAACTTGAAAATTCCTACCCATACTCACTTTGCAGTTTCATATATATCCTGCATTGGTTTCCTCTTGGCATAAAAGTGGACACCGTTGGCCTTAAGCAGTTGATATACTGTACTGCAGCCAGAGCCATGTGCAAGTGGTGGACAAATGATCTATGTGTTGAATCATATGGATTGTATTCTTCTGTAGTGTTCTGAATGAGTACTGAAGGGCCCAGCTCACAGTGTCAATATAGTCCAAAATCTACCCAATAGTCAACAGAAGCCTTGTTCTAAAAACTCAGTGTTTGTCCTGAAAGAGGTAAATCAGCTCATGCAACAGTCTGTGAACCCTCCCTCTGGATGAGAGGCCTGAAAGAACTGTAAATCACTGGAGCTTCTGATGCTGGTTCTAATTCAGGAATAGCAGTCCATTTGCTTGGAAGAGAGTTCATGGGAATAACAAAGGCTTATATTTTAGGACACCAGCTGCCTTCAAACCTGAGTAAGGCATTTGGGATGAACGCCTCCTTTTTGCTGAGCCTGCTGGGATGACAAAAAACACCGTTGAGGCCAAGTCCACAGAACAAAGATTTGCTTCCAGAGAGGAATATTTAACCAGTTGTGTTCCACAGCAGTTCTGCTGTGCTGGCACAACTCCACAAGACAAAAGATGTCATTCAGGAAAGTGGTGCCAGGAGCCAACAGATGACCTCCTTTTTCTTCACTTCTACTTGCATTGTGTGTAGAGGAGAAAAGGAGTGACTTTGCCAGTACAGATAGCAGAAGAACTGCTGTGGCGAGCAGTTGTTATCCCAAGAGATGGGCATGGGCACACATCACCTTTTCAAATTCATCCTAATTTTGACATTTTCTTTTGGCTGTCGTTATCCTATTTTACTACTTTACCTTGGATTTTGCTAATTCTGCCTATAGTTTTGGAAGTGTCTACACCTGAATTATTCCATTCAGTCAGGGAAGGTCCAACAAGTTTTCCTGAGCAGGCTCTGCCCCTGTAAAACTGCTCATTTGTTTTTCTGTCCACATGGGGAGTGGTATATTCAGCATCAGTTATTCATTCTCACTTTGGTACATATATTTGATTTAGCAAGTGCTTCATCTATTCAATGCCTTACTGAAAAGATCCACAGACTTCTGTCCAGCCTTATGAGATGCAAATTTTTTATATTTATAGTTTTAAAATATAAAGCAGAATATGCATGATCGGGTTTGAGAATATTTTGTGACACTAGTGTTCATTATGGGGGGCCTATGCGAAAAACTACATTATTTTAATATTTTGTCATATATCATCATTTGCCATCGTGTATCTATTTTACTTCATAAACGTGTAATGAATGGTCTGTGAGTTAGACTAAATTTGACCTTTTTATAACATTAAAAACAAAACAAGTGATATAAAAGAAGAACAACATAAAAAAATTCCTCTGGCTCAGACAAAGTAATGAAAAAGGTGCAGAAATTTAACAAAAATATCTGGATGATTCAATAAACCTTTCAGGATAGTGCAGCAATCATTTTCCACGTAAAATAGAATAATACAGTATGCAATATGTGGCTGCACACCAATTTGAATAAAAATCATGTTATTTTTTAAATGACATAAAAACACAGGCATTGCCCAGCAAAGTGTACTAGTTTGTGAGTCCCCTAGGTTAATTCAACTAGTCACTCTGAATCACTTGTCATTAAAAGAAAGCACATGCGTAAGTTTTGTTGGCATAGTGTTACCCAAAGAGCCAAATCTCTTCCTTCCAGTCCAGTCGCCTAAGTTGTTTTTTGATTCTTGGTCTTCTTTCAGGCATCTCTTGGTTCTTTTTTTCTGTTAGGCTCGCTTTTTAATTTTTTTCTTCATTTTTTCCCTCAGATCAGTTATTGAATAAAGTACCAGAATGGTTTTACAATTCAGCTCTTGCTCCTGTGCCCCAGCACTCCAACACTGCAACACCTTGGTACACAGAATTATTATGAGATTTTTTGATCCAGTGAATTAAAAGAAAATTTATCTTTCTTAGAAGTCAGTCATGCTCTTGCTTCCGAGGACTTTGCAGTGTCTTGTAGGATCACTACTGTGAGAAAGGACTACAAGTAATCTCCTTTGCAGTGCATCAGATGCAATCTGTCAATACCTTGGCCCTTGTTAATCTTCCCAGACAGCTCCAAAGTAGTAGGATTGAGCTAAGAGCTGAAGTCTGGAAACAAGATAGTCAATAGTCTCATCTCATTCTTGTGCTGCCTGTATGGATGTGAACATGAGTCTGCAGTAGGGAACAGCCCTTCTGTGATCTGAAATGTGCTTACTGCTCAACACACACTTCAAAATATCTTTTATTCTATTTTTGTTTTTAGGAAGCAACAAAGAAGCTTCCCAAAACAATTCTGGATTTCACAGCCTTCTAAATGACTAACAGAAGGATACATTTCTGTGAGAAATGTGTGATCTGTGAGTCGGTCATACACAGCTTTATCCTGTCTATCCCATCCCTGATCAATATCAAACCAGACTCTAAAAGCCAAAGGAGCCCCAGGGCTGTGACCCAGGTATCATCTTTTGCTGTACTGTGTCTCCAGGGTGCAGCTTCTCACATGTGATGGAGCCATCTCCCTTTCTCTCCCCAGGTACAGAGGTGTCGAAAGCAGCACCCAGAGCTGCAATTTTCGAGGTCCAGTTGTCCTTAACACCACAGCAATGACACTGTAGGGCTTAAATTCAGGAAACAATACCATACTTTCAAGTTGCATTCACTTTCTTTCTCCGTTGTTGCCTCAGATACAAAGCTTTCAGTTAAAAGCCACTAAACATTTCCCAATTAAGGGACAGCTTAGTTCAGGGTCTTAAAAAGTCCTCCAAAGAATGGACTATTTGTAAAAGTAATATGAAGAAAAGCACTACAGTCTCTGTATCAAGTGCCTCTGTTCTTCAGACAGACTTCTGCTTTCCCAGCCTCGAGGAGAGGTCCCCACCTGTAGCAGCCCCCTACCTCTGTGTGCTGGTTTTGGCTGAGATAGAGTTAATTTTCTTCAGAGTAGCTGGTATGGAGCTATGTTTTGGATTTGTGTTGGAAGTAGGTTGATAATATAAGAATGTTTTCGTTATTGCTGAGCAGTGCTTATGCAGAGTCTTTTCTCTCTCTTACACCACTCCACCAGCAAGGAGACTGCGGGTGCACGAGAAGTTGAGAGGGGACACAGCTGGGACAGCTGACCCCAGCTGACCAAAGGGATATATGATGTCGTGCTCAGCATAAAAAACTGGGGGAAGGAGGAGAAAGGGGGGACATTCAGAGTTACAATGTTTGTCTTCCCAAGTAATCATTACACATGATGGAGCCCTGCTTTCCTGGAGATGACTGAACACCTGCCTGCCAATGGGAAGTAGTGAATCACTTCTTTGTTTTGCTTTGCTTGCATGTGTGGCTTTTGCTTTACCTATTAAACTGTCTGTATCTCAATCCATGAGTTTTATGACTTTTATGACTTATTCTTTCAATTCTCTCCCCTGTCCTGCTTCAGAGGGAGCAAGCAAGCAACTATGTGGTGCTTAATTGCTCATTGGGGTTAAACCACAACACTAGGGAACACCTTGCTGAAAGAAACTCTTTTGGTTTTGGAAACTAATGTGTCCGATTCAACATGGAAATCCTTGTACACTTTTTTCAGGACTTTTTCTCAAAACTTACTCATTACTTAATAAAGGAAACCATATAATTGTTTTTAAGAGGGAGAGAGGGAAATAGGAACACCTTTTGTTGCCATTCCACACCTATATTTGCCATGACCTCTCTGGAAGAGCCAGAATGTACCCTGAAAAAGTTGTGTCACCAATTAGCAGCACTAGTGACTATAACCCAAGAAGCAATGCTTTGCTGTGGGCAAAGACTTAACCATAGGAATACAGCATCACCACCGATTGTATTGCTACAGGGTTGTGGGTGTGCAGCCCTCACCTTCCCTATAATTTTGGAGGATTCACAAGCGTGCTTGAGCCTCAGGAGAGATTGCCAGGAGCAGGAGAGGACAGGAGGAACACGGAGCTGCTGCCTACCAAAGTACACTTTGGCCTCAGGGCAGCTGAGCTCTCCAGCTGTGGTCACCACTCAGACACATTTACATACCTGTCCCTCCCACAGAGTTGTATGTAGACTTTCTTCCTGTTTCCAGGAAGGAAAAGGCTGCAGGCAGAAATGTAGTCATAAACATAAGCTTTAGTCCTCAAGTCCCTCCTGAACTGACTGCTCTTATGAGTTTGGCCTGCAGGATCTCTGCTGTCCCTTCTTTTCTCTCTTTCTCTTACCTCAAAGAAAAGCTCAGTATTTTATACTCCTGAGTTAATGAGCCATCATGCCTGACCTGACTGTCAGGATGAATCAGCAGCTAGTTTGGCACCTCCATGCTGTACTGACACTCTCTCTCAAGTGGATTTAACATCATTTAATAATATTTTTCCTGGATAAGTCCAATGGCAATTCTCTCATGCCTTAGAAGCATAAGTTGATAATCAACACTCTTCACCTAAAGTGGGCCTCATAGTCCAGTTTCAGTTTAGGTACAAAATGGATTTTGTTCTTTGTAATAATCTGTATCAACAGCTCCTTGTCAATGGGTGACAGTTACCGTCCTTTTGCATAACCTCTGTGAGGAGGATTCCAGAGTGGAAGCCTACGTTCAAATTGGATTCCTAATTTAAATTTCATATGATTTTATTAGTAGACATACATAAAATTAAAATTTAAATACTGACAACTCATATCCCTATCTACATTTTTTTGAATTAATGAAATCATTTGTATTAAATAAACAATAATATACCAATAAAACATGTGAACTGCTTAAGGCAAATCACCAAACCAGGCAATTCAGAAGTTATGAAGTTCTAGATCTAAATCTGTGAAGGTACTGAACTAGCTAAAAAGCTATAGTCTCTTCTAAAACTACAAGGATGATACTTTATGCATTTTTGTTTGTTTAGTTACCTAAATTCAGTAACTAATTTATCCATAGCTGAGAAATTTTTGGCTGCTGAAAAAAATGGATAGCTTATTATCCCCTTCCAATCTATAAATATAAATGAGATGTAACAGGATGAGGTCTAGTAGTTCTAAAATCATGACAGACATGATGATCAGAAATTATTAGTACAATTTGTTAACCATGGAAAATACTTCCTTTGTTTAATGAATCAATTAGTTCTAAAACTCATTTCAATAAAATAATGTTTTCCTTAAGTAACCAACTATTTAAGGTGGTTTAATTTAACTAAAAGAAACAACTTTGTAATGGTGGCTTTATACTCTTAATGGAGTTGCAAATTCTATCCAACTGCATCTTGACAAGAGGCACAAATAAGAGCACAATCATAATAGAGTAAATAGTAAATTTATCTTTTGCTATTTTCTAAATAATTTTATAATCATCATCTGACTAAAGGTATATCAGGCTGTACACTGGTTAAATGTATAAATTATATTCACCTCACTAAAATAAGTAACTTAACATACATGTTGTATTTAGGTCAAAATCAGCACATTCCTGTGGCTACTAATCAGGAGGGTCCAATATTCAATTTAGGAAGGTGACTAATAAGTAAAAATGGAAACCAAGATTAAAATTGATTATTTAAAATTAAGTTTCTTGTTTGTTGGTTTAAATAATTATTGGTAATAGAAATCAATCCACAATGGTCAACTCTTGCTTTTTATTAGAAACACAGCTTTAACTGTTTTTCTGTGTCAGACTTTATCACAAATGAAGAGAAAATCACTTTTTGTGAATATTTACTTACGTGGCAACTTCTTAAGCACAAAGGACCCTTTTACTGAGCTGGGGAAATTCTGCAGAAAGGAAGTTAGTGAGTAAGCATCTCTTAGGATTGACACCAATTCAACATTATATCATTCTGCTGTAGACTTATAGTTTCATTTTAAGTCAGCTTTAATATCATTTACATGTAAGTAATTCTTTAATTACCACTAAGAGCACCTTTTAACTTTAGCATAATATCCAGAAATATTATTCACATTTCTTTCATCAGTACAGGTGCTTACAAATACCATAGCATACGGAAGGCTGCCAACTTCGTTTAAGCCACTGAATTGTTCTGCCCATCATTTAATTTTCTTAGCATATATTCACAAAATAAAGGAATCTTAAAGGAGAAAATGATACTAACCTGCATAGTACTGTTTGAAAGATGAATCTCTTCATCTCAGTCGTGCCCTGGTGACCTCTGTGTAGGAATTTTTTCAGCATCCATTCTCCTCTTTCCTCTTGCTCTTGTGAAGTAAAAGATGGCCAAAGTCTTGTCAGTCAAGGGCTGAAGTGACAGCCCTGAAGACTATAATCTCCTATAAACCCATCTAATAAGAATAACAAGGTTATCAGAAATTCAAACTTACCCTCGCAGTCTTGCCAAGAGACAAATTATATGGGATGAGCGCCCTGTTCAGATTTCAGCTTCCTTCCTCAGGATGCTCAGCAGCACCATCAAATGCAATGCTTTATAAGGCAGGAATTGTTCATACAGAAGACATAAGTACAAATGCAATGGATAAAAGGGACAAATTCAGCATACTCCACAAGGTCAAAATAAAACCCATTGGCAAGGCAATCACTACAGCCCTACCATGCAAGGAGTGGAGGACACGTTAAGTGAAGAAGGTACACGTGCAGTACACATAGATCCATGTTGTGCCTGCTCATCTTCCCTGCCTTTTCCTGACATAGTGTGGATAGCTGCAGGGAGCAGGGGGCCTGGAGGCAGGAAAACTTTGTTATGGGGAACCTTTTACTTCTCTGTCCTATACAGGGGCTTCACATGAGGAACCTGTTCTCAGTGCCATTGCACTCAGGTGCTGCAGAACAAACTTATATCTGTTACTGCTCCATAGGCATATTTCTCTTTTCCTGTAGCTAGCCAGCCTTAGAGAGAGACTTACATTTTGGATTTTCTCAAATGGAAGAGAGTGAAAGAGAATATCTTAATTTTGGGGAAGACATCTGCAAAAACAATATCAAAGTGCCCCAGTGTTTTCCTCAATGCTCTCAGCAAATGATCAGGAGGGTCTTGCATCAAACACTGAGGGAAATCACAGTATCAGTCATTACCTCCCTCTCCATCACAGCTTTCTGTAGCCAATATGCACTCAACTCTCCATTTATCACATCTATCCATATTCAAGGTAGAAGCACATCTCCTACATTGCAGGAGGCAGTTTCTCTCCAACAAGGATTCAAATAGGCTTTTATTGTCAATTTGCTGACAATACAAAACTGGGAGGAGTGGCTGATACATCAGAAGGCTGTACTGCCGTTCAGTGAGAGCTGGACAGGCTGGAGAGCTGGGCAGAAAAGAACCTGATGAAGTGCAATAATGGCAAGTGTAGAGTCCTGCACCTAGGGAGGAATAACCCCATGCACCATTACATGTTGGGAGCTGACTTGGTGGAAAGCAGCTCTGTGAAGAAGGATCTAGAAGTCCTGGTGGACATCAGGTTAACTATAAGCCAGCAATGTGCCCTCGTGGCCAAGGAGGTCAATAGTATTATGGGGAGCATTAATAAGCGTGTGGCCAGCAGGTCAAGGGAAGTTATCCTCCCTCTACTCTGCCCTAGTGAGGCCACATCTGGAGTACTGTGTCCAGTTCTGGGCTCCCCAGACCAAGAAAGACAAGGAACTACGGGAGAGACTCTGGCGGAGTGCCACAAAGATGATTAGGTGACCGGAGCATCTCCTGTATGAGGAAAGGCTGAGCAAGCTGGGTCTGTTTAGCCTGGAGAAGAGAAAGCTGAGAGGGGATCTTAGAAATACTTTTAAGTACATAAAGAGTGGGTGTCAGAGGATGGGGTCAGACTCTTTGCAGTGGTGCCCAGTGACAGGACAAGGGGCAATGGGCAAACTAGAACACAGGAAGTTCTATCTGAAGATGAAGAAAAAATTTACTTTGAGGGTGACAGAGCACTGGAACAGGCTGCCCAGCCTGATGATCTCCAGAGGTCCCTTCCAACCCCTACCATTCTGCAATTCTCTGAAATGCAATTCACTGAAGCAGAAAAGAGAAAATTACATCCTGGATATTAGCTGCTTTAAATTTTCAGGACAAATTATTAACATTTAAATAATCTTGCCCTCTAGGCCATATGCAACTGCACTTCAAAGCCAAGCAAGCAAGAGGCTGCTCCACAGCCTGCATCTGAATTCAAGAAAAGAGTAGTGCATGATCTCTGCAGCTCTGTACTGGTGATATTTAATTTGTAGAGTTAAGGAAAGAGATAGTTTTTGTCATATAACCTTCCAGCCCAGTCTTGGTCATAATTTAGAAGTCAGCCCCAAGTGTCCTTTACAGTGTTATTCAGATGGGCCTAATAAAAACAGCAACAGCTTTTTCTGTGACCTATCTGTCTCAGTAGAGAAGAAACAGAAATGTTACTGAATTTTGCCTGTGAAGTGGTCCTGTATGTGTCATACCATAACTAAGAAAAAGATCGGAATAGGAGCTAATTTGTGTAAACTAGTTCATCTCCAGAAAATTCTGCTTTTATCCTCTCTCTCCTCTATCTTCCTATCCTCAGTCTTATATTTAACAGAAATCTAAATGAAAATGGGAATATTATTCCCATAGGAAATTCCAGCATTTGGATACCTGATTTCTGTATAAATACCTAATGAGAGGACAGGAGAGAGTAAAGAAGAGGGAAATAGTGGTACCCAGAAAGAGGACAAGAGGCAATTAGCACAAACTTACAGACAGAAAATTCAATATAAATATAAACAAAAAAAAATTACTATGAGAGTGGTCAAACATTGATTGGCATAGGTTGCCCAGATAGACTGTGGAGTGTCCATCCTTAGAGATGTTCAAGACCCAACTGAATGTTACCTTGAGCAACCTGCTTTAGCTTCAACCCTGGTTAGGACCAGAGACTTCCAAGGGTCCCTCCCAACCTCACCTGCTCCATGATTTCAAAGTTTCAGCAAGTTTATAAGGTAACATAGCAAAATATCCTACTGTAAGATTTACAATCAAAACAATTGTCAATGTTCTTGTATAGAAGCATTCCAGTTTCTTGAAGCTAACTTATAAATTAATTTTCAGATCTGTTTGGCATTAAATTACAATTATCTCCTTTACCTGTGATTATCTTGGGGTAAATTATTCCCCATTATTACCTTATTATTATTTACCAGTCTATAATTTAACTTGCTACCATGTGTCCTGTCAACATATGGCACAGATAAACCATGATAAAGTATCCAAACTACATTTTCAAGAGTTTGTCAAAATCTTCTGTGACGCAAGAGTAAATATTTTTGTTTGATCCAAGAAACTGAAATATTTTAAATTCATCATACAAAAATAACCAAAAGTATATCATTAAAATATTCCTGATAGAAAAAGTAAAAGAACCCAAAACACTCTTAGAAGCATGATTCTATTCCCTTTAGTTTGTAGAAACTACATTTCCTGCAGAAAAAACCCTACATAGATGCAAACTACCAATAAGCACTGGGTTAAGAAAGCATAACTGGAGACTCTGTGTTGTGCTTCACAATAATCTTTGAAATCCTATTGCCTACTCTGCAGTCGAAAAGGGACCACTCCAAATTTAGTAACTCGTGCAGAGGGCTATGGAGAAAAATAGCAGGAGTAGGGAGTCTATATCCCAACCCTACTGTCATCCTGAAGGGACTGGTTACTGCTGTACGTGGTAGAAGTTAAGAGCTAATAATGAGCTACATGCATCTACCCCATCTAGCAGCTTAGGTGCAATATATATGTTCCTGTACACAGTGACATAAAATCTAAGGATCAATGGAGGACACACATCCCACTGAAAAATTACAACTTAAATGGGTCCACAGTCAGGTAAGTAGTCACAGCCCCGCTCCTCATTCTACCACTTTGCAGGATGCTGCTACCCCTTCTGCTGCAGTAGCATGGAGGAGCAGACCCAGCCAAAAGCAGCCCTGTAAAACAAAAAGATCATTTTTTCAAGCTGATCCATTCCCTGAACTGTGCCTGCCCATTCACAAGGAAGTCAGCAGGACTACATGGCCAGGGAGCGTGAGGAGTAATGACAGCCACAAACAGATCAGCCTATGTGGCTGCTGAGCAAGTCCCTGGCTTACAAAACTGTGTGTGTGTGTTTGTGTAAGGCAGACCTTTATCTTTTCAAAGCAAAGAGCTGTTAATTAACTGGGCAAGTACTGGCACTTGGTCTAATGGAGAGAACTGGCACCTCTCATGAAATAAAATAATGTTTAGTTCAGTCAAGAGAGAAATTGTGGAGAAGAAGATTAAATCTGTATGTACCTCCTGGAGGACTTCAGATGGACTATAAAAGCTAGGATTCCCAAGGGGTTCTCTCTACAGCACACAACCCAAAATGTCAAATACACACAAGCACAGGATCCCTAATGAGACGTACACCAGGAAAGGCTGCAATGAGTTAGCTGGACTGAGGAACAGACACTCCTCTCTGAATCTCAGCGGAGGCAGATTACACATAGCTCCTCTGCCCTGTCTTTTATAACTGTGCTGCTTACCTTAGATGTGCGCTATCACTACATTTTCCTTTTACCTTCCCCAAGTTGTTCACTATCTCAGGGCTCCTGCGCAGCAAGGTACTCACCCAAAACACACGGCCAAGCCGCAAATTGACACAAAGCACTAGCACAAGCATCCCTGCTCCCAAACTGTTCCCCAGAGTGAGCGAAGAGCAGCACAGCAGCTGCTGCTGTAGTCCTGAGAGCACAGTGTGAATCTGTGGGCATTTTTCATATCCTTGATGCACAATCCCTTTTTCAAATGGCAGAATCCCTTATCCTCTGTGTTCATACAGTATATACAGTTTTTTGGAAATGGAAAAAAAATCTCTAAGTACCTCAGAGAAACAAAAAATACTCAGCAATTGATCTGTTGTGACATTGATGTACACAAGTAAAGATCAGCCACCATATATTAAACATAATATGCATTGTAGATGTATTTTATTCCCCTGCTGTTCTTGAGGAATGAAAGTG
>NW_010296254.1:0-11530 GCF_000700745.2 Antrostomus carolinensis | reverse complement strand
GGAAAGATGGTTCTGAATAACGGTAAATTTTTAATAACTTGCAAGTTGTGTCATCAGCAGAGCTGCAGTAGATGTGAGGAAGTAGAAGGAAGAACCACATGGAAATCTCTGCACACATACCGCTCCTGTTAACTTTCATTTTTTCCCCCACCAATCTTTTTGAAGGGTTCTGCTGACTCCAAGTCTTCTGCTGTTGTGAGTCTTGTGCTGATCACCTGCCAGAGCCCAGGAAATCTCTAGACAAGAAGCTTATCCAAGCTGGGAATGAGATCTGTTTGAAGGGAAAAGCCAGCCTTTCTTATAATTATTTTTCCTCCAGCAAAGCAAGCAAGTAGTGATTTCTCTTTGGCAGAGCTAGCTAATTCAAAACACATCTCCCTCTTTTCATTGCTTAATAACAAAGAAATACAGTATTTGTCTGCTTCCTAGTAGAAATTAAAACAAAAATAGGTTTAGGCATTGATTCTTCTTGTATAACCAGCTGCTACAGTTATCTTCTTTCATCCTGTTAATCTAAAGAGAAAAACATGCAACCATCTATTATACACTACAGACAGAGAAAATATGCACAATGTGGGATGCAATATTCAGCTTACACAGCTGGAGTTCACTTGACCAGTTGTGTGCTAAAGATCAGAGTAAGCTGACAATTGTTTAAACACGTCTTCTTGCTCAGCTGGTCAGTTATTCACAGGTACAGCAGAGCACGAAAACAGCTTCTGTTAGTGTGAAATGTGCATCTACATCTACCAATTACTTGCTGTGAGATCTTTGGCCATTGCTTTCCTTCTCTGTGCCTCTGGTTTCCCTTCCTCTTCTTGCTCTTTGCTAGCCCAGGTTCATATTGTCTGAGTGACCTTTTGCTGCATAACATGGAGCATGAGACCCTTGATCTCAGTCAGGACCTCGAGGTGCTGCTGTTCAGTTAAGTAATGGCTACTTCTTTTTCCCTGTTGTAAGCTGCAACATCATCCTTCCCTTGGAGGAAAGGTGCTAAACTGAAGTTCAGGGTAAGTTAAACAGTCCCTGCCCTGCCATGGCTCCTCTGCACAACCTGGGGCAGCCCACCAGAAGTCCAGCTCAAGATAACAGGACATGAGCATATCCACATTTTTATGTATTCAGTAACTCTTGAAAACTAGAGCAAGAACCATAATCTGTCTTTCAGCTCATGGCCCAACCTCAACTCTCATTCAAAAGACAGACACTATCTGCTGCCTTGCTTAACATGGTTTTTATAAGTTCATTAATGTTGCAGCGTTCAGCTTTTGCAGTGATGATAACCAAAGGTTTAGAGGCCAACAGAAAAAAAATTTGCCAGAATACCAACCTATGTGGTTTTTTGACAGCCTGTTTTGATACACAAAATCCCTATTAATTCACCATAATAATTTTTTGCAGTCTCACACCTCTGCAGGAGGTCCTGTCATATTGATAGGAATAAAATTTCACATGCCTTATATTTATTTGAAGTGTTTGCAAAGCTATTTATCTGTTTTATTTATTATTTGGGGAATACTGTAAGCATAAAAGATGCTTTACAAAATACAGTAAAAGACAAGGTCTCTGGCACCAAAAGTCCTGTGATCTACTTCAAATACAATAGATGTAACATTAGTTTAGATGCAAGTGTGTGTAAAGGTGTCAGTTATGTGGGAAAAACTATGTAGAGGTTTTCATTAAAAGACGAAAAATACTTAAATTCTCAAAAGATCTCCACTGATCCTCTTCCTCTGAAATCATGCAATGATACATACTCACAATTCTGTTTTTAAACTAAAGCAGTAATGAAAGCTGGCAGCATAGTATATTTGTGTAACTTTACACTAAGAGGCTGAAAGCTGAGCCTATTAAAAAGAAGAAAAATCTATACTGAGGTAACAGATTTCATATTTAAGTGTAGTATGACTACACAAACAAACACAAAAAAGCCTTCTTATCCCACATACATACTATATACAAGATTTCTAGAGGAAACAAGGGTTCTGGAGGTTTACTTGCCTTTGTTTCTTGGAAGAGTAATCTCATGATAGTAAGATGTGGAAAGTGCTATTCTAACACCAGACCTCTGTAAAGCTCTTTTTTTTTCTTTTTCACTCTCTGCAGACCCATAATAGATATGATACTCAATAGCTCCTCTTGCAAGAGGTTAGGATTTAGGAGTGTGCATGTGCTGTTTCTGTTCTTTGAACTTTTTTTTACCTCATACCACAGTTTATGCTTATCCTCTGAATGTGCATGGCACATTCGACCCTTAAAGAACATAATTATGTTACATATTACAATATAATATAATTAATATAAGAATTATAATATATATATATATATATACACACTCATATGTTATATACAGTCTTACCACAACCAATGGGAGCACTGTCACATCCTGCAGAACACAGAGGAAAAGGGAAGAGTTTGGACAGGAAAACTGTTGTAATACACTACTCTTGAATCAGAAAAAATGCATTGTTAAATAGTTTGATACTATATTAAAAGCAGTATTAAATTAAAAATTTGGACCGATGAAATCCCTTCCCAAGTCTGAAAAACACATATGGCGAGAATACCAACAAATGACTCTTGCCAACATATCTTTATCTGCTGTAAGTGAAAAAACAGACATTAGACAGAGCATAAATTGCTTCACGTCTGAGGTATATTGTTGAAATCCTTATTTGTTTGCATTTGGATGAAAAGGATATCGCTTGGGAAAAGCCTGCATTGCCCCCTCTCTTCTGGAGCAGATTTTCCTGGATTTCATATGAAGCAGTAAGCTGTTAGGAATTAAGTTACTGTGAGCTCCAAAGGTCACAAATATTTCAGTACTTCATTCAAACTAATGATGGACACTGTTACAGTCAAATGTATTTTAAAAAACTGCACCGTTCCCAGCATTAGAAACAACCATTTTCAACTTATGTTCACTAGCAGTGCATCTTTAGTATTTCTGTACTAGAAATATAGTTAATTTATTTGCATGGACACCAGGGACTAGCTTCTGCTCATTAGAGTAGCAGAAGTGTAATGTAATTTAATTGAAGTTAATCAGTACCTATAGCTTCCTACTGGTATAATACCCACCCTTCTAATAAAAACCTGTCTGCAGAATGTTATCTGTTCTTTAAATTTTAATATGCAGAAACTTATATACTGAAAAAAAATGTCAGCAATAAGGCAGAACTAAACAATTTAGAAAGGGTCAGTTTTATCTTGCATCTAGCAATTACTTTTGCTGATTGCCAGTGCACAATTACATGAATGTACAAAGATTTAATTCTGTTCTAGCAATAACATTGGGCAGTTTGCGTGTAAATGAGCCTACGCACATGTGCTATCTCCACACATTTGTTGTGACTAATGCTAAATAGTGGGTTTTTGTGCTGAAGTGAGTACAGGATATGGTCTAAAAGAGATAGGCAGATCTGTTTTCCATATCTTTACCAGGTCAGAAGGGAAAAAAAAAAAAAAAGGAAAAAAAAACCCCAAACAGATTCCATTACTAATGACTGAAACTAAAAACATGGAATTAAAAGCATAGAACAGATTCGAGTGAAAATTAAAGGCATTTGAAAGGTGAGATCTTTGCAGTGTCCTGCATTAATTAAAAACAAAAAAGTAAGAAAATGTAAGTATACAGTTAACAAAGCTGAGCAATTCTTTATTCTCTGAGTAAAATAAAATCTTGATTGTATGTACTGTAGGTACATTGTAAACTATTACTACCTGATAGAAAATGTGTCATTTATGCCACTTTAATGCAACCTGAAGACTGTGATGCAAATCAACTTAAAGTTTCATTATGTGATGTAGGTGGACTTCCAACCTTTTTGTGACAATAATTTGGATGAACACAACACTGGAAACAAGGAAAGGAAGGGCATCTGAGAAATTATTTCATGCTAAACTTACTGCAGTCAGCTGTGTAAATATAAGTATTATGTTTTCTTCAGTATTTTTTCACCTTTGGCAAAAGGTGGACAGTGTCAGAAAAGTAGTAAGCTGTGAGGTAGCTGCATCGTACCCAATATTTTGAACAAGATCTTATGAAACACTATTTTTCTTGGTATAAATCCAGGAAGACTCTGGCATGTGTTCCTGACTATCAGGCATGGAAAGAACCTTAATGCAGCTATTTGAACCTTTCACACTTTTACCATTACACGTACCCATTTGCTTTGCTGGATTAGGGCCATTTACATAAGAAGCCAAACTACTTGTTTACCTTGAACCAGCTGCCTGATCAAGAGAATACTAGGGCAGCAGAACCGTATAACAAAATATGAATGAAAAAGATCTAATTCCCAGGTACTATGTTAGATATACACTCCAGGAGTTTGGACCAGTCCTAAGAGAGAAGATAAATTATCAGTCTTCTGATCTTGTACCATTTTTAAAGAGTAATAATTCATTCCTAATATGTGTTTTCTGCCTCCCTGATAAATTGTTATAATGAGTTTCTCACTCTCTAATCCTTAATTTTCTTCATAATCTGTTGTAAGAAACCCTGCCTTGTCTTAATACCATCTTTTTCATCTGCACAATTAAGATTAAATTATCAAATTTAATCACATATTACTCACATTAGGCAGATTTGGATATCATTTACAGGGATACCAATCAAAACTAAAAACCCTACCAAAATTGATTGAGTTATGATTTTTGTAAGTGATAACAAATAAGGCTACAGGCAGTGCTGACTTGGTGTGGAACAAGAGTAGGGACTGGCTGGTATTAGCTTTCCTGATGCCTTGAACTTCTGACCTTGTTCATGCCACTGCATTTTGACTGGTTGGCTATTTCAGGGCTTCTGCTGCAATTAATGAGGTTGTTAAATAGCTGGAAGTTATAGGAAGCTGATGAATTTTGAGAATTTCAGAAAATCTTCTTTTAAATTTAACTGGCAGCTTGATCTTTTGGGAAAAAAGTTAGTAACCAGAAACAGTCAGGCTAAGACATGACCTGCACAACTCATTTGCTTTGTGACCTCCTTGAGCTTCATCACTAAAATTACAGGAAGAGAGTTTTTATAAAATTCTACTGCTAATAGAAAATGGTTTTAAAGGCCCAGAAATCATGCCAAGAGAATTCTGCTCTCAGGTCTGTAAGTATAATGAGAAAATCAAACTGGGAAAAAGTTTCTAATCTTAGTTGTAAGATCTAAGAACTTATTTTTTTCTCCCTTTATTTCCTCCTAGGGGACAGAACAATGTTGAAAATATTTTTTCAAATATCTTCAAAGGATTGAGTTTGTTAACTTCTTAATTTTTCTTGTATAACTGAAGAATGAACTGCATTCTCTCTATCAAACTTTTGCATCTTAAAGTACAGCATATAGATTTTGAAAAGGAGTCTTACAAAGACCAAGTCTAGAATTATTTATCATGTTTCAATTTTTATTTTTGTTATTTATTTGAGAATAACATCAGTCATGACAGCAGTACTGAACTATTAAATGTAATGCATTTCATCTGGTGTTTTCTCCTTTTAGCATGGTAGTATGGTCCACCAGTGTGTTAATAAAAAATTAAGGAAAAAGCAATCCCAGAGACTCACAGTAGCATTTTATCCATGCAGAGATTCCTGCAGAGATTAGGAGAACAAAACATGGAATAATATTTCTACTGTGCAAGACTGAATTTTTATTTGATTTTACCACTTCTGTGTACATTTTAGGATAATTACAATGCTAACAGAAATGCAGTGCACAAAACCTCATGTAACTAGTGAAGATGCCCTCACTAGTTTTGAGCAATTCTGTACACAGAGTGCATGTTCACTGTCCTTTAAGTGCCAAATCTAATCTAAGGTCTATATTTTGCTCAATTTAAAGTTAGCTTTGACGTATCACAGTAGACCAGCAGGTATCATTAAAACACAAAACAGCACAGGTTATGTTCTTAGAAGCCCTGCTTCCTGAAACAGAAAACCCCAGGGTGAGATGAGATTTTTATTCTAAATTTATACACACTCATCATAGTGCTATAATCTGTGGTTAAAGGTTACATCTATGTATTTTCTCTTGGCTTTTATACAACTTGCTCACTAAAAGCAAAACCCTTATCTCTCAGATGGACAGATTAAGAAATGGACCAAAGGGTGGCTAAGCTCTGCAATAGCATTACTACATCAGTACAAAGAGGGAAATCAATTGGCTTCAATAAAATAAAACCAAATTTTTAGTTAACCATCTCACAAAGTTTATGATTCTTAAGCATTTTCTTTGAATTTTCTTATCCTTGAAGATCTCACTTTTTCCAGGTCTAAAAAGAGGGTTTTCTGTATATTATTTCCAACATAGACAAGTCATGAGCAACTGGAAACATCTCCCATTACATTCTCATGAAATTTCCTTCTCAGTTTCCAATCTAAATAATTTTAGACAAGTTCAGATACATTAGCATAGATATGCTAAGGCATATGAGCAGGTTTTGTAAGCTTCAGATTGGAAGGACTAAGACCTCCTTAAAACACAAATTTAAAATTTGATAAAACTGTCACAGTTCATCTTTCCGAAACAAGCACTTTCTCTTCTGCTCTGTAAACTCCTGGCTTTTTATGATATGCTATTCAAAAGTCAAGATCCTTTCCAGTTCTCACAGACATCAGATATTCCATCATATTCATTAAACACATGAAGAGTGCAGAAATATTATTTGTCAGCATTGTCCTTCCCTTCCTCCAACAAGCTCTATAGATTGACTGTCCATGTGGTTTCCCTGCACAGCTGCATCCCCCAGTTCACTCTTGTGGACATGGATTTCTTAACTGACAGGAACAGAAGTAATGCTGAGTCTTAGTCTGAGACGCAGATACATTTGGCGTATGAGGTACATTTGGAGTGAAGGTGTATGCACAAAGATTCCACCACCCCTGCTCCCCCAAGATACATCATATTTAGTGTTGTAAAACTATTTGGACTGAGAGTGCAAAAAGAAAAAGGAAAATAGCATAGTATTACTTGAGCTTTTCAATATTTACATCAAAACTGAACAGGCTATGAAATATGAAGAGAAATTATATGTGTGTGCATGTGTCAAAAAATCTTTGAAGTGTTTCTAGCAAACCTTTGTGAAGGAGATCAATATCAAGCAGCAAGGATGGAGTTTTCAGTTCTACTGACACTTTAAACTGATAATCCATTTGGAGGAAAAGACTGTCTAAACTTCTCTTCTAGTTATGTAGCCCTCCTCTCCTGCTGTGTAAGGCTCAGTTGCCAGTTGCTCTTACTCCAAACCAGCAGACACAGTCCAAACCTAGAAAAATCTCTTGTCTGCTCCTACCCACTCTGGATGTTTGGGAATTTTTATTCTGAAAGTTAGACTTTTCAATATTGCTTCATACATATCCTTACAGAAAGCGCACTTCAGGGTTTGGGGATTTCACTTATCAACTTTCTTTATAAGAAATTTTTTTCCTCCAGCCATTGGTGTAAATCTCTCATGTTTTAGAAGCTGTCAGAAGCCAAAGCAGCAGAGAGCTTTCGTGTTTGTATATGGCTAGAGAATCTAGTTTGTGAGACTCTTTTGCTATTTCTTTTACTATTTCTGCTTACTGCTGCTGTTTAATGAGCAAAACAAAAACCCACCCAGCCATCTGGCAGAACTTTCCCATTTCTTCCAAATTAACACATTTTGTTTCTCTTTCCTGCCTGGTTTTTCCTGAAAGTCACAGGGCCTCATTGAACTTTAACTTTTTGCAAGTCTCTGTTTCTAAACTGTCTGCTGGCATTTCTCCCTTTTCCCATCCTCCCACAGAACAGTCCATTCGAGCACATCTCTTTCCTGCAGCCACCTTAATCCTCACTGCTTCTGTGTGACTTACCACTGTTCCCATCACAGACGTATTTAACAAAACATATTACATTTATTTAACATCTTCCTTACACAAAAAACCTGTAAGCAGAGTGTCTGGGAATTTTTGTCATGACTTTCCACCCCAAACACACATATAAATGGAAATCACAGCTCTTCAAAAATTCCGGTCTCTGGGATTTAGGATATTCCAAACAGAACAAAACATTTTGCTTCTGTTTGCACAAAGGAAAATTGAAACAAAATTGATGCTCTTTCTAAGTTTGAAATATTTCTGGTTTTCCAGCCAAAGTGAACTCTTTCATCTAGCATTAGTTCAGTGCTGCTCTGTCTGCCTTTGGAGTTACAGCTGCCCTCAGGAACAGCAGGCTGGTTGTCTGTGGCACATATTCCTTGTCTTTGGTAAGGCTTCCTGCTTGGCCTACTTCTTCTAAGATAAACAGCACTGTCATGTCTGGCTTCTGCACTAATTAAAATATTTTAATTATAAATTTATTTAAACCACCTTTTAGAGCTATTCAGTCCAGCAAAACCATTGAAAACCACTGAAAACCACTCTTATCACAGGAGGCCAAAAGGCAGCTTTAGAAACTAGTAAAAGCAGTGGAGAGGCCTGTTTGTTCCTAACAAATAGTTAGAAAGGACGTGGATACTTTTTGCAAGGATAAAAAGTCTTTACATTAAAAAATTTGATATAAATCTCCTGCCTGAGGAACAAGCTTTGAATGCTTTCTTGGTCAATTAGTTGGTCTTGCGAGCACACAAAACAAGCTCTGAATAAATAAAGATCAAACAGCTGTTTAATGGCATTATTTTTGTTATTTACTAAAAGGACTTTTTAACTGCTGAGTTACACAAATGCCTGTTTAGCTTTTAATATTGACTGTCACAATTTTCCTAGTATTCATTATGAAAGTGAATATAGAGGAGTCCATGGAGGAATCAGGCAAATATTGTTCCATAGAAGTACCCTCTTTGAATATATACCTTTATGCAAGCTTCACAATAAAATCTTGGGATTTTAGGATAACTTTAGCTCAGCACAGTGCCCAGGGCCCTCCTTTCCACTACCCTCCTCTGTGTGGATCAAGATGTGACCAAATACCTGAACCCCTCCACAAGAAGTTCCACAAGCCAAGGTCCCCCATGTCATCCACCTCAACATGAATGGAGGGAGCAGTATTATGGAGTCTTGGTCACGTTGGCCCTTTCCAATGCAGCAGTTGTAGATAAATTTAAAGATATTTAAAGCTAAATCAGAACTGAAATCCTTCCTCAGAGTCCACCTACAGAGAAGCTGTGGCAGTTTTCAGCATGTAGAAACACAGGGTATAAGGTTGTTGCCCAGCTGATGCAACCATGCTGAGCCTGCCCAGGCCAAATGCATTAGAGAATTTCATGGTGGGACATTTCTTCCCACTATTCCGTACTATGATTCAGGGTAAGGTTTTTATATTAGAGTATATGCACTTTGGCAAATATATTAAGTAAAATAGTTGTAAAGATATCATCAGTCTGGTGAGTTTACCACTACTGTAGAGATAGCCACAATAAGATTAATTGCAAATGAGTAATAACAAGGAAAAGAATGTTTTCCTGAAGACTATTTATTCAGTAGTGTATCCAGAGATCTACCTGACCTCCTTTGACTGGAGCTAGCCCTAGCTAGGTAATACACAATACTTTGGTATATCTTGTAGGAACCATTGTTTATACAGAGATACTTTTTCCAGAAAGTCCAAGCAGCCAGTCTGACTCTGAAAGCAGCTTCAAATACAAGGTCTGCAAGGTAAGTAATCACTAGTCAGTGAACATCGGACATAAATATCAACCAGATGCATTGAGGACCACCTTCCCAGAAAGTAACATGTCATCCTCTGCTGCAGTCAATCACAAGCAACAAGACAACAGAAGTACAGTATCATGCCACTTCTGCTCAAATGTATGCTCTTTTAAATCATAGGGTAAACCTCAGCTTCTCTTTCCAATAATCTAACACCAGAAATGAATGTTAACTCAAGGAATTTTGTGTACAGGAAGAATCAGAAATGCTCCCTGCCACTTTGCATAGCACCTTTCATACAAAAGGACATAGACACTGAGTATTAGTAGTTGCCAGTTACATATAAACTGTGTATAAGACAGTTTGTATTTGAAGGGTTGGGACTTCCCATTGTGCAGAGGAGATGCATCATATTCCCAGGGCTAAACAAGACCCTTCCACCTCAGTCAGACAACTACACGAATGGTAGCTGGAAATGAAAGGAGCTGGGTGACCTCTAAATGTTTTTTTCTTCCCCTTGCTTGAGACTTTCTGGGTTCCATTTCTGCAAGCATGGGGAGATTGCTCTGATCTCATGCTGGCCGTGTAAAAGGAAGATTGGGCACTCTTTACTTCTACCCGTTGTATCATGTATCCACATAAAGCAAGAACAGAGCATAGATGGAAGGGAGGTACATTTATGATCAACACTGAAAACGTATGCCAGATGTGAATTTGAGTCTGTTTAAACCTCACCATGTCTCTGTCTTAATGTATGCCTAGAACAGAGAAAGTGTTACGATTTCACATCCTGGTTCCATTCCACTCCCTCAAAAAATTTCCTTTAAAGAAAATATCTTAGGGTGATATTTAAGGTGTATCTGTACACTTATTGATGCAGATAGCAAAAGTAAACTTTAAAAACATCTTAATTCCTGAATGTCTTCTGAATCAATAGGAATTAGGCAGTCAGGAACTTAAATAAATAAATAAATAAATAAAATCCCCTTGCCTGCTTCCTTTCACATTAAAGAGCATAAAAATTAGAAGCTGGGCAAAATATTTTCTGTTGATTTTTCAAGAGCAGTATAAAAAAACTGGATGACTGAAAAGTCACAGATAAACACTTATTGGCTAGGACAATCATCCACTTAGTGGAAAACCTGGATTCACCTTTCACAACCTATTGAAGCTGTTTGAGCCTTCATCTTCCACCTTCCAAGAGTGTATCTTGTCTGATAAGCTATGGCATATGTTACTGTTTTGTATGTTACGTATGTGTCTATATGAGAAAGAATGATCTTCTCTCTTAGCTTAATTATGTTCATTGTGTAGGTGAAAAAGTGAGTTTAGTGTGTTTCTCTTTTTCAAGAGGAGGAAGAAAATGAGCCTCAGCAAGGCAGAATGAGAGAGGGGGGTTAACTCCTCTGGATGGCCCCTGGTCTCTTTCAAGAAACACAGGCTCAAAGCCTGAAGGAAAAAGGGAAGAGTGAGTCAAGGAGCCTTGCACCAATTATGAGCGATTTCTTAGTGTTAAAAGGGCAATGACAATTCCCTGATTCAAGTCCTTTGCTGCCTTCTTTATGTGAATACAAAAATGTAGTAAACACTTCAGTTCAAGCAAAATCAGGGACTTTGTTCAACACAATAGGAAAGTTTGCAACATTTTGTCCTTGTGAGAAAAACTGAAAACTTTTCCATTTGATTTAATCATAACTGATTGTGTTTGGTGTTTCTTTTTTATTTGGCAGCTGAACTAAGAAATCAATTATTGTTCCATGTATTGTACAGTACAGTACACTGCTGCACGATTCTAAATATCTTTTAAGTTATGGCCCTTCATTCCTAAGGTAGATTTCCAGAAACAGGAGGTTGTATTTTCCTTTCTAGGTCAATAAAATCCCAAGGGAAAGAAGAATGGTACATCGTCCCACATGACATCCTTATCTCTAAATTG
>NW_010296253.1:4425-28082 GCF_000700745.2 Antrostomus carolinensis | reverse complement strand
GGTCGGTGCCGCCGGCGACCCCCGCCGAGAGGCCGCTGCTTGGGCAGGACTGCGCTCCGCTCCTCTGCCGCGATGAGACGCCGGGGGAAAGTACCGCTCCCTCCCGGCGCTGGGCTCGGGAATAACCCTCGTCACACCGGCCTTGGCTGGGGAAAGAGAAACGCCTGGAAACTGCCCCTGGGTTTGTTGCGGAGGTGATTTTGTTCCTGTAAATAACGGACTGGAGCGCTCTGGGCTTTCTGCTTCCTCTCATCTGTAGCTTTTCTTTCTGGTATTCACACCTCGAAATTCTCCGTTGTATTATTTATTTTGGACAACGAAATTCTTGAATTCAATACAGTCTTGTCAGTATGTGAAAGAGGATGGAATAGCTTGTAAATTTTCTGTTGACTTGCGTTGTTGTTTTGGATCAATGGCTGTTTCTTTTTCTATATTTAATGTAAGTCACAGAGGGGTGATTCAAAACCTTGTAGCAAAGTCAGATGCTTCTACTGTCTTAAAAATCATCGTTATAGAGTCCAGTGTAGAAAATGTGGTGTTCAGAACAAATGACACTGGGTAGCAGTGTCACAGGTCTGCAGGAGGTGTTGGGAGTGTCGCCAGTGGGCTCGCTGGCAGTGCCTTGGGGTGTTGTGTTGCCAAGTGGGAGCCTGGTGTCTGATCCACCTTTTAATTCAAGCCCAAGGAGTCTGGAACCGGTACGTGATCAAATGGTGATACAGTGTGGTCACAGCACGTGCATCACGGGCAGTGTTTGTAGCAGAACTGGGGTGACTTGGTCACACGCTTGTTTGCTCTGGAGAACAGGAAAGTTCTGGTAACTGTCAAGTAGCTGCACCTGGGAAACCCAGGAGAGTTTTTGTGCTTCAGTACTGAGGTGATGAGAAGATCACAGATGGGGCTTAACAAGCAGAGGAAAATCCACTTGTGCTTCCTGTGTCCGGCACGCTCGTGAGTCTCCCGTGTTCAGATAGGAGGACTTGGGGGCTTGTTATTTTAACTTCTGCCTTCCCTTGGCTGTAGAAACAAGAGGACAACAGGCTTCCAAATCCTGGGGCCTGTTGAACGGTGCTTAGCCCTAGTGCATCGCTCTATGGTGGAAAGTCAAAACATAATGTAAAGTCTAAGAGCTGAGTTTAAAACCAGCTTGGAGCTTCTCTGGCTCAATAATTTATTGGACTAGGGGAGCAGAACTCACCAAATGTATCTCTTACTGAGTTGAGGGGAGAGTCCTGGAGAAGCAAGGCAATCACTAGGATTCATTTTGATTGTTGGCTGTTGGACTGGGATTGTGGAGAGGGCTCAGGATTGACAGTGACTATTCCAATTTCATTTTTTTGTTTGGGATTTTGAAACTTAGCTTGTGTGTGGCACGCGAGGCACTGAAACTGGCTGTCTCGAGGGCAGAAACTTGCTGTGCACTACACTTGGCTTGTGTTGAGGTGTTTGCAAATGTAGAAGCTGGAAGTGTTATAAAATGAAAATCAAACAACTGCTGGAAGCAGAATTATTGGAGGATGTAATGATATTCTGAGCTACTCGTTTTGTATCTAAGGTTAAAAACTAACTAATGAACAAACCTGTTTAATTTGCATTTTCCTGATCTCAGATCACCTTCAGAAATCGTCCAGTGCTTCTATTTGCAGCTCATGTTTCACGTTGGTCATACATGACAGGATCTTTAATGTTTTTCCTTTGAAAGCGTAAGTGTTGTGGTTCAGATTTCAGTCTTTATTACATACAACATATATTTTGATCCCTCACAGTTGTACTAAGAAATTTTCTTAAAGATGCTTCTAGGACAGTTTCCTTAATCATTCCTTCTCTGGCAGGCGGATTGGACTGGATGATCTTTTGAGGTCCCTTCCAATCCCTGACATTCTGTGATTCCGTGATTCCTCTGTTGCATGCTCCAGGTAAAGGTTATAGCAAAGTAGTGTGTTTTCAGTATGGTACAGCAAAGTCTAGGTGTGGTATTTTCAGTAAGAAGCTCAAAAAGTTATGGTTATAATATAATTAAACACAAAAATAAAAAAAATAAATAGGAGAAAGCAAATCAGCTTTAAAATTTTTGGGGGGTTCAGTTTTCATGTGTAACAGAACAGGGATTTTAATTTTTAATTATTTAATTGTCATTCTCAGAAATAGTAGCTCAGTTGAATTGCCACCACTGTTGCTTCCTGGAAGAAGGCAAAGCCAGACACCGAGCGAGTTCTCTCTGTAGGCAGCGCTGACACCAGAACCCTCCGTTGTCAGGTTTATCTTGTGCTGGTGGTGCGTCAGCTGTATCTTGGATATACGTGCATGTGCCTCTGCTGCTTACGGCTCTTCAGCCTCGTGTTGGACAGTTGCACTGTACTAGTTAAGACTATTTGTGCCCATAATTATTGAGCCTGGTTTAATCCGTGATAGTCAAAGGAGAACAGGAGTGGTTTGCTCCTGTTTTTCTGTGTAATATTGGAGATGTTCCTGATATGTGTCTTGATGCATCTCAGTGGTCTCATTTTCATATGAATGTGGTTTGGGAGGAATAATAAAATCCTGTATTGTTTTTTTCCCCAGGAATTCTCAGCGTTCTGGCCAGATCAGGACAGTTATTAAGCAAAGCAATTGTCATTTGGTCGTGACATGGGAATGGCTGGGTGACTGTGCCCTCTACTGTGCAAATCAGAGTTCATCAGAGATTTTTTATAATCTCACTTGGTTCCAGTAAATTCTGAATTGTAAATGAGACTTGCTGGATTTTAAATAATATATTCTTATTGCTCATTCAGCTTTTTCTACCTGCCCGTATCCCCTTGACTTTTGTGTCTGATGTAGTAATCAGATTGATGCGGTAGGAAGCACGGGGAGGAAGAGCTTTGTTTTCATTTGGCTCTTGTCCTTACCAGGCTTGGATGCATTTCTGTATTTACAATGGGTTTTAGTTCACTGAAGGGGTGTTCCTTACTTTACTCAGTATAAATACAGTAGAGGTTATAAATGCAATATTTAATTTTAAAGTAACCTTTACTGTTCAGTCATGTATAAACCAGACTCTATTTGTAATTATTGCATGGATTAAAAATGAGAAACTAGCCCTTTTTTTCCTCCCCACAAGAGCTGGAATTGTGGCTTTTCTTTACGTATTTGCACAGAGGATATAGTCACTCTGCTGCTTCCTTTTTGTCTGTATTTTGGTGGTGAAGCTGCATGTTACATCTTAGACTGATCTAATGACTGGTTGGCATTGAAGGGCTGGTCCTGTTCTTGCACTGTCTTGTACCACCTCCAGCATTTACTGGATGTTTTCCTGAACCAGTTCAGTTTGGTAAATAGGTGGGGCACTAATCCAGCCCCTCTGTGTTCCCATCTCCCCACAAGGTCAACTTTTGCCGGGTAAGCAAGTTGAATGAGTTCAAGGAAGGGCTGAGGAGTACCAGAGATGTCATTGATTTTTGCAGTGTAAGAACAGCCATAGAATCAGGTGTAACTGTCTAGTCAGCTGTTCTTTCCTGACTGTGACCAAAAAAAGAGCATAAGGTGAGGGCAGATTGTATAAAGGTTTGTCTGATAGTCCTCTTGCCTCTCGTCAGCCGTAGGATGTCAAGAGGTAGATGTTGTTTGTGTTCATTTTGTTAATGGTTAATGTATTTTTCTTCCATGAACTTGCCCGTGTCTCCAGTCCAGCACTGGCCGTCCCAGGGGACCTTCCAGAGCACAAATTAATGTTGGAGGTGCGAACTGCCTCTGCTTGTTTTTTTTAACTTGACAGCTGCTAGCTTCATTTCCTATCTCTTAGCTCTTAAATTGTTTGGAAACAGTGAACAACTGATCTCTGTTTACCTTCTCCATGCAACTGATGATTTTGTAGGCTTCTGTCATATGTCACTGCAGTAATCTCTGTTTCCAGGCAGAAGAACCCTAGCCTAATTCATTATTCCTCATTATTCATCTTTTCAAACCTTGTTTCCTTTTTAAAAATATTTTCCCCTTCCATGATATCCCCTGGAAATGAAGGAACAGGCACTGCATCCAGGATTCAAGCTACAGACATTGTACAGCTTTATGTGGTGGTTTAATTACTAATAATTTCCTAACATTAGATGTATTTTTTTAATATGTTGAATTGCTGTGGGCTGATGCTTTTATCAGTCTGTCATGACTCCAGCAAGACTTTCTGAATGTTAATGATCAGTTTGAAGCACATCACTTTATATGTGAAATTAGGATCATTTTTCTTCGGACTGCTACTTTATTTGCACTGAATTTCATCTGTTATTTTATTTCCTGATTATTCAGTCTCACAGGGTTTTTCTGCAGGTCTCGAGTCAGCCCTTCTCTTTACTGTCAGAATAGCTGGTATCCTCAGGAGACTTTCACTCCACTCCTTGGCCCCTTTTCCAGGTCGTTCATGAATACGGTGGATAGCAGAGCACTGCAAAAGGCTCCCGGCAGTCCCCCTCCCTCTGAAAATTGACCCTTTATGCCATGTTTTCAGGTGGATATCAGCCAGGCCAGGGCTTTCCCGCTTACCCCTGAGCTGCAGAGCTGCCCAAGGTGTGTAGCTGTCAGAGCATCACCTCGTACTGCAGTTCCCTCACGGCTGTAACTGCCCGGCCGCCAACGCCCCGCCGAGGGGGGAGGCTCTGCCTGTCCTCACAGCCCTGTCTGCTGCTGCCGCGCAGGGAATCCGGGCTGGAAACAGATCTGGCTGGAAATGAACCCAACAAATTATCAATTAATGCTGGTTTAGTGTTGCTACACTGATAGTACACAAATGTGTGGGGTTTCACTAGAAACAATTCACTTGGGTAAGTGCATCTTTCTGTGCTTGCTGCTGATTGAAACTGGGACCTTCCAGACTCCAGTGCAGTCTCGACTGCAGGCAGCGTAAGTGTCTCTGCACTTCTTATCTCAAACTGGCATGAATTTGATGCTGTAGTTAGATTAGAATGACTCGGGGTATGAATCGCACCCAGGTACTAATTCAGTCGATTTTGTGGCTGCTTCTTGAGTGTTTTCACTGTGCTGAGGTAGAAAAACAATCTGACCATGGGTTGATACCTGGAATTTCTTAAAGACAGTGACCAAGAAGGGATTTTTAGTGCATTGCTGTAAGTTAATAGAGATCTAGTGTTACTTTGTGTTCTATAGATGGACTTTATTCTAATGTATTAGGAACAATTGTGTCATAAATATTTCAAAAACATTTAAACTGGAAATTCACAAATTTTGCTGCTGATGCCCTTGTAGTGTTTTGTAAGTGCTAGAATTATTTGGGATTTATGCACACTTAAATTGCCTAAATACAATGATAAATGATACAGCTTTTTAGTGAAATTTTTGTTCACTTTTCAGGTGTGTTCTTGAATTCATATCCAGATTGAACAGTTCTGTTGTCAGAACGGTTTTCTGCTGAGGGTTTTTTTGGGTTCTCTTTGTGTGGAAGTTAGATGCTTCTGTTTATAACAGTTTCTTTTGGCTGTGGTAGATTTGAAATGTGTCGTTTAGCCAATAGTCTGGGGTTTTTTTTCCAGTTTGTGTAGGTGTTTTTACCTTTGCATAGGCAAAAAGCAAAACTTGATTTGCAGGAATGTATGGTTCTGTGGCTTGGGTTGGTGTGTTTCCTTCCAGAAAAGGAGGGTTTGTACATTGATTTGCTCTTTATTTTCCAGATGGTAGAAGATGGAGGCTTGGGGGGTGGTTTAAGTCTGCTCCTCTGTGCTGCCAGTTCATGGTTTGTCTCTGCCATGTCTGAGGAATTAATATAACAGTGTTGGGAGTCTTGAGCAAACTCATACTCATCAGCTGATAAAGGGGCATTTTTAACCCTTGTTAGTACTCTACCTTTGCTCTTTTGCTCATGTAGTTCATTCTGACATGGTTTTCATCAAATAAATGTCCCTTGTTACAGATTCAACATCTTTTTTTCCTTCAGCTTGGATGGAAAGGTTACCAAATACGGCCTCAGGAAAGCCAGGGAAGAATTTTTTTCTCATTTTACAATGCAATTGAGTTTTATCCATGGGCTGACAGAGAACAGGGCTTGGTGAAAATCTGCACATGGATTAGCTCAGCCACAGAACAAAATTGTATTTTTGTGACATTTTAAAGATAAATAGGTAACTGAAAACATGAATTCTTTTTAAAAACAAAAGTCTATTGACAGAGAGCTTGTATGCCCGAAATGTTTCCAGTTACTTCTAGCAGTAAATGGATGGAACACCCAGCAGATATTTGATCCAATTCATGTTTGGCTTGTGAAACAAATCATTTGCCAGATCACCTCTCGGTTCTGTGCTCACAAAGTCGTGCTGCTGTGAGATCTCTGTGCCTGGAGACTCTGGGAATCCCTTGGAGTTGGGAGCCCAACTGTGGGACTCCCAGGTCTGCTGGCTTCTGGTTTGCAGTGAGGTGGTCGGTTATCCTTCAGCATTTTGCACAGTATAATGCCTATGTAAAGCAAATGCCATAGCTGCTGTTATGGGGTCAGAAGAAACAAGAGGAAGGAGGGGTTCTTTAGAAGACTGTCTGTTAAGACGTCTCGTTGGTGAGACCTTGTGCTCACCTGTGTCAGTCTGCGAGTGCCGGGTTGTGTGTTGTCCCCTGGCTCCTGCTGCCACCTTTGGTACCACGCTCAGTCACACTGCTGCGTCGTGTGACTGAGTGATTGTGACTGAGGAGTCACCCCGGAGTAATCTAGGACTGTCAGCTGCAACTGTTCAGTTATCGTGAAAATTTATCAGATAAATTGATGATCGTGAAAATAACTGTCATCACGAAGATTTCAACACAAATGTCTAAATTGCAAAAAGGGTTGGAATTCTGCAGCAGAACGAATACAAAAGCACGGAGCTTTGTCTGTACAAAAGAGTTAATGAGAAAGATCGTCTCTGCCTCCAAGAAAAAGTTAAAGCAATTTGGGTTTTTGGAGAGCTAAGTGTCTTTATTTATTTATTTATTTATTTATTTATTTTTTTTACCTCAATGACACATTTAAAGAAAAACCAAACAAAAACCAACAAGTGAGGCCTGCATCCCCCAGGAGGAGTGGAGGTACAGTCTGTGTGCTGCAGCGACGCGGTTGTACCCCAGCGTGGGAACTTTGCAGTACGTGGGGTCTTGCCATGAGAGAGTGAAGGTTTAAACAGTTCTCTGGAGCACACTGAGCAGAGCCGCTGCACCAGCTGGGTGGTACCTGGCTGTTCCTTACCTGTAGGACACCTCATTTGTGCTTTTATCATAGATTCACAGACTGGTTTGGGTTGGAAGGGACCTTAAAGCTCATCCAGTCCCAACCCCCCTGCCATCAGCAGGGACACCTTCCACTAGACCAGGTTGCTCAAAGCCTCATCCAACCTGGCCGAGAACACTTCCAGGGAGGAGCAGCCACAGCTTCCTCGAGCAACCTGTAACTGTTTGTAACTGGTTCAAATGGTCTTGGAGCTCAGGGTTGTTCTGCTCCTGGGGCTGACCAGGTGAAGCAGGAGCTGCTGCAAGGTGACTGGGATTCCAGGGGATCACAGAGTTTTTCTAAATTTCTGCTAAAATGCTGCAAACACCACACAAAGTTGTGCTGCCAGTCAGGCTTCAGGAGACACCCAGTGCTTGTGTGATCTCTCACTCACAAAAGCTGCCCCTCTGATCTCTTCAGCGCTGTTCCAAATCTTAGAAAATATAAACCCTCAGCATTTCTCCTGGTTTCTACACCCAGAAGTGTTATTTATGTGCAGTTGCTGAGTATGATGCTCGCAGTTGGAGAATGTTTCTTTAAAAAGGAGCTGCTGGGGCTTAAAGCCAGGCTGATTTTGTTGTCCTTTAGCTCAGGTTATCAATTGTATTTGAATATACACTTGTCTGGGTGTATTGCATGTGGTGAGAGGATATGTGTCCACACTGCTTTGTGCGAGGGATTGCTGATTAATTTTCCTGTGGACGTGCTCTAATGGAGGGAGCCGGCTCAGACCTGTGGCTCTTGCTCAGAGGTGTGACTTGCTTTGAAAGTGGTCGGCTTTGCTGTCACTCAGCCACTCTGTGTTCCAGGTTCCCACCCCAGACCTGCAAGGGAGGCAGAGACCTTTGCTGATGCGATTTCTTTGGGGAGTATCGTGGTTCTTCTGAACTTCAGCAGTGGCAATGCTGGAGCGTGGGTGGTGGAAGTGGGGGGGTAAGAAACACCATTCTGACTAAAAAAAAATTCTCACTTTCTGAAATAACTGTGCTTCGGGTGGTGAAGGGAAGGTATTCTTTGTGTTTTTTTTTTTAAATAAGGATGACCTGGCTGGGTAAGGATGCACCCAGCCTCCCTGTCCCCTCTCCAGCCCAGGACAGTCACACCAAGATGGAGATTCCTTGCGCCCTTCTTACCAAATGCTTTTGTTGTTGTTGATTTGTTTCGTGTTCACGCGTGTTGAGTGTGAACTGGTACGTTTTGTGTGATGTGCACTCCTGCGTTGTCTTTGTGGATTCTTTGCAAGTGCATAGGAATGTTGGCAATGATTCCCAAATTTTGGGTAGCCTGACGGTTGCTGTTATAGAGGATTATTAAGTCCATAATAGATCCTGTGTGCATGTATTTCAGCAGTTCTTTGAAATCTGGAAAGCAACAGCTTCTGTGCCAGGGCTGTCTGGTCATGTGTGTAATACAGAAGCTTCTCTGGCATAATGAAATCATCAAACCCTTCTGATAGTGATTCAGTTTTTATTGTTATGCCTGGTAGTAATTGCCTAAATGAAGTGTTTTCAAGGGTAATTCTAGGCCACTATAATTATATGTGTGCTGCCACTCTCACCAGTGTAAAAGCGTCTCTAAAACAATTTGCAGAGCTCACCAGTTGGCTCCTCGGGAGGGGGCTCCTGTGCCTGTTCCACATGAATACATTCCATTTTTGGCACTGTTTTTAGGTGTTAGAAGATGATATTTCCTCACTGATGACAGTTTTCCTTGGCAGTGCAGTGACCCCTAAAGACTTCTAAGAAGTATCTTATCCAGGGGGTTTTTTATTAACCACGATATCCCAAAAGGAGCAGGATTCCTGGAGGACAGGAATGGAAGGGATGGGCACCCCTAAGGCTGTGGGGCCTTTGGAAGGGACAGGGAGCTCGTGTGGCGTCCTCAGCCCCAGTTTCTGCTCTTCCAGCAGAAACCCTCTGCACAGTGACACTGTGGCATGGAGACTGGGCTGCTCTTCCCATCGATCCCGAGAAGCTGGTTTGGTCTGGAAAAAAACTTCATTTTTTTTTCCCCCCTCTCATTTAAAAAATGTTTTATTGAGGTTGCAAAACAGGCACACGACAGCCTTCAAATGCCAGCCTTTAAAATTGTGTTGCACAGGATTCCTCAGACAGGTGAAGGAGGCTCACTCAGTAGTAGGTGGTTTGGGGTTTTTTTTGTCTATAGTAGAAGGATAGTGGAGGTTATTCCTTTGGCCTTTCACAAGATAACTGCTTTTTTTCCCCTTGACTTGAATTGCTTCCTTCCTCTTTAATAAAGACAGCAGTTTCGTATCAATGCAAGCAATAAAACAGTTATAGCCAGAGAAGCTTGTCTCTAAAAAAAAAAATATAGAAAAAGAGAGGAAAAAAAGGAAAAATTAAGAAATAGAATAGAATTCATTGTGTGGTGTGGTAACCCTTGAAGAAATTCGTAGTAGAATAGGAATATGAATTTAAGACTTTACATAAAGGCAGGGGAAATACTGTCAGTACTGCATTTTCATAAAATAAGAACTCTTTAGGCAGACATATTATTCAGACTCTTATGGACGTCCCCAGAATATAATTGTCTGTACTTTCTCTGATTGGTAGGCAGTTGTTGTTGGGGAAAAAGATTGAAATGGCTTGAAACATAATGCACCAGAAAGCTTAATTTGTGACCCAAGCACTAATTGCCTGAGCTGAGCAGCATTGTGGTGTGAATATCTGGCTTTTCTGTAGTTTGATTTCTTTGATGTGATGTATTAATGTTTTCTCAGATCTCTCTAGCCTTCAAACGTCGTTCTGGGCTGTGGATTGATTGTAAACATGGCACTTAGGCTGCTATTTTTATCATGTCTCCACGTTAAAATGAACTGCTTGTGTAGAAGCCATCACCAGTCACCTTGTTGGCCTAAAAATTATTTAAGTGAATACACTCTTAGTATTGTCAAAGCTTTCAATAAGGAAAGGCTCACAGAGTTTAAATCCTGATCTTGAAACGTTTGTCTTAGTGAAGTCTGAGGTATTTTTATCCTGTCATCAGTCACTAGACTCAAATTTTCTTGTGCATTTTTATGAGAACCTCAGGTCTCCCCAGCAGCAGTGACTCCAAATTGCTTTTCATAGTCTGGGGCCTTGGCTTTCAAGACTGGCACTCACCTTTCTGTAAATCAAGGGACTTGTTCTGCACTCCTGGCCTCTGCATCCCCACAGCACAATTCAAGCATCCGGGTAAATGAAAGGTACAGGGAAAGCCGGGGGGCGGAGGGGCTGCGTTCCCAGGGGCTGGTCAGGAGCTCTGGTGCCTCCGAGCTCCTGAGTGCAGTTGCAGCAGGAGAGGGGATCTCTTTATCTTGCCAGACAGACAAGGGCTGCAGTGATTTCTGTGCAGTTCAGTCCTTTTTTTTACTGGCATACCTGTATACTCATCATTTTTAAGGCATGAGCAGTCATATCACAGACATGACAGCTGCTGCATCTTCCTCCAGCACCTGCATTAACACAGCTTGGTGATCCCATCACCACTGGCCTAGTCAGGAGCTTGGCTCAGCAATGCTGTGCTGTCTTTTTCTCTCATGCAGTGGCTAGATGAAGAGCAACAAGTTTTATTACTGGTGATTTGGAAATAAAAGATAGAAAACAGCTTTCAGTGTCCCTGCAGGGCAGCGGTGGTGAGGAGAGAGTCTCTGTTTTACTCCAGACTGGCTGCAAAGTCATTGCAGGGGAGGTGGCCTTGGAGCTCTTACCTCTTTTCCCTGTTTCTCCCCTGATTACAGCTTCATTTGAAGGAAGATTAAAACAATTAAACTCTACCTGAGGTAGGTATTTAACAGAAGAGTGTATCAGATGCCAGTGTATCAGGCTGCAATGGAAAGTGTTGGTCCCTTCATTAAACAGAAAGTTATTCAGTGCTGACTCAGAAGATCCCAAGAGAAATGACACCACTCAATCCCAGCCTGCGTGGCTTGATGAAGGAATTATATGGAGAAATTTGTTATCCTGTGCTAGGCAGGGGGATCAGACGAATGAAACCGATCTCTTTTGACTTTACTGTGTTGAATAATACCGAGATAAGAAGCATTACCAGAAATATAAAGTGTTTTCACAGTGTTAGCTGTTGCCAGAGAATGATGCCGAGGCCAAAAGCACAGAGAAGTCAAAGTCAGAAAAATAAATGGAAGAGAGGTGACAATGTTTGTTTGTTGATAAAAAAAAATAAATTATTTATGATAGTAAATAGAAGAGTTAACTTTGAGGAAACATGGAAGAATCTTATGGCACTGAGTGATAAAATAGCATTTTAAATTCCGTGTAGTGAAGTAACACACCCGGAGAACAGCCCCCACTGTATGTGTACAGTGATGAGCTCTGAATTGGCTTTCCAGTTACAGATGAAACTTGAGGGTTATAATAGGCAGTTCTATCAAAATATTATCTCAGTGTTTGGAAAATCAAAATGGAAATTAGATGCTTGTGCAAAAATAAGAGTGATCAAACTAGGAAACATACTGCTGTGTAATCCCATAGTGCACCCATGTTGTGAATGCTGCGTGAGTGCTGGTCTCCTTGTTCTTAAAGACTCAGTGAAACTGGGAGAGATCCTGAAAAGGTTGACAAGAATGATCAAAGGTGTGAAATGAGTTTCTTGTAAAGAATAACTAGATCAAAACTCTTCAGACTCAAAAAGGTATCTTTGAAGAGGATATGATGGAAGCATCTAAAGTCTTACAGCACGGAGCATATATGAACTCATTATTCACTGTCTCTTCTGACAAAAGGACTAAGATCACCAGATGAAAGTAGCAGGTGGCAAGCTCAAAACAAAGTGAGATATTTATAAAGTGGGAGCAGGACCTCCTCCTTTCTCTTCAGCGTTGAGGTTTTAATCTGTTGGAACAGTTCCTGGATTTAGGCTGATTTATTCTGCAGTTAACACTTCATCAGAACGCTGTTCACAAGGCTTTGAAAGCTTAGCTCTAGAGCTCTGCTCATGAGAGAAATCCTTTGGAGTGCTGGAGCAGGGATGTGAAGCCTGGCGGGCTGAAACAGCCCCTCGGAGAATTTTTCACTGGGCAAAATCAGCGCAACTTCTCCACAAAGTGTTTTGGTGGCAATGCCCAGTAAAGTCAAATGCAGTTTGTTCAGATCAGAACATCCAGTCCAGCCCCGTGGCCGGTGTTTTGGGGTTGTTACTGGAGTATTGAACTTCTGCAACAGCAAGAGCTAGCGTGGTCTGACAGTGAGTTGGGATGGTGGCATATTCTTACAGTTGTGGTGGGAGTTCCAGCTTCAGCTGCTACGGAAATAATACAACAGTGAAATACCGACCAGTGGCAGTAGTGTTGTTCTGAGAATGCTCCACAGGATTTAGAAAAGGACAAGCTGAAGAAGGTTTTGGATTCGTGGAAACTGGACATGGTTCCAATGTACAAGTGCTATTTGTTTGTGGTTTATTACCTGTGGCTTGTTGTGTTCCCATATTCATTGACAAAATTAATTTCTCACCCTTTTAGGCTCTGAATGGGTACTTCACTAAACATTTCTTTCCTGAACTGTCAGGAGAGATCTCTTACCTCAACTCATAGACCGTTCTGGTGAGTGGTGCTTTGGGTTGTAGTTCAGTTTATCATCTGCTCCTAACCTGGAGAAGGGCTTCTGGTCACAGAAGCTTGTCATTATTTCCAGCTAGTTAAATAAAAGATATTACCTCAATCTGCAAATCTTTGAGATATTCAGAGGTTGGAAGAGTAGGGAGAGGAGTGATGGGCTCTGGCCTAGATAATCCCTGCGCTGTAACCACAGTGACGTGTGCCGAGCTGCCGGGTGAGCTGTGGCCTCGGGACCTCCCTCCCCGGAGAGGCTGATGTCTGCTGGGGACACCTCGCTCGGAGCAGGGCACGGCTGTGCCCAAGAATGAATCAGGCTCTTGAGATGGGGAGGGAATATTCTCTGGTAAGGTGGGTTTTTATCATTTTACTTTCACTGGTAAGGTGGGTTATTATCTTTTTACTTTCAAAGTATTATGTCTGACCCAGAGTAATTGGATTAGTGGAGCTTGACGGAGAAACAGAGAACTAATTGCGTTATGGTGTGTGGGTGCTGTTAGACCTCTCCACCAGTCAGCTAAAACTCATCACCTCAAACTGCTGTGGAGGAGGCTCGAAAGAGAATCTACACTTTGGTTCTGTGATGGTGGCTTAAACCAATATGATATTCTGTACAATTGGGTTTTGCACCTGTTAGTGCCACAATTCACCTGACAAATACTGTCTTAATTACATCTTATGGTATGATCACCCTTCTTCAGAACATTTAACATCTCTTTTGAGGGTTTCTTTTAGAATTCATGGCTGTAACATTGTAATCCTGGACATGGGGTAGGTAAATATATCTGCCATTTTCCAAAACAATAAGGTGATGAAGCTTGGAAAGGGAGGGGAGAAAAGTAATACTGGAGTGAATAAGATCAATCCAGAACTAACTAGGGCTCTCATTTTATTTCTGAGGTGACTGCATCAGCAGTGTCTTTAAATTCTGCTTATAGGTTAATATGGGAGAAATGTGCCTGTAATGTTACAGGAAGGAAATACTAAAACCAGGTAAAAATATTTGATAATTTCTCTCCACATGAGTGTTGGCAAACTAGCTTGTCTTTAGAGAAGATGTTATCAGCAGGTTTGTGTAGGGTCAGGGCTGATGTTCTAACACTGACTATTTGCTAAGGGAAGGTCCTTCTCTGGACAACACACACTGACTCTCTAAAGTAGTGGCTGCTCCGAGTTCTTGAAATGGGCTGCTGGAAAGAGTTAATCTTTGATTTAACCTCCAGAGTATGTTACTTTATATTGAATATTATTTTTTGGTTTTGTCATGTTGGGAAGAAATAGTATTCTGTATATAATAGGTAAAGGTGTTCATCATTTTTGTGACTATTGGAGGAGGAGAGAGGCATCAAACTAGATTTCATGGGCAAGGCTGCCTTACCAGTTCTTCTGCAGCACAGAGCCTGAGAAGAAATAGCCTCAGTGTTCAGGAAAAACAATTCAGCCTTTCAGTGGGCTGGGGAAGAAGGTCCTACAGCACCTGAGAGAGATTGATGGTCATCTGAGGGTGGAGGTATGAGCAAAGGGAAGTATCACTGGGTGCTGGTCTTTTGCTCTTTCCTGGACATTTGCTTTTGAACTATATCAGGCTGGATCTTGTACTACACAGATCCTGAGCAGCTCTTCATGTGTTCTTACTCTGGAAAGTGATGAATATGTTTCAGGGGCAGGGATCATTTTAATATTAAACCTGTTATTTTGGTGTATTAACATCTGCACTGAAAAATCTACCAGGAGATGAATTTCTGCTCCATCTGTGCCTTTAATTTGAGCTATCTAAGTTGATTCCTTATTCATTATTAAACAGTTTTAGAAAGGGCATTTGTAAATATGCTGATGTGTGGCTGTAACAGTCACTACTTTTGGATTTTCTTTTTTTTTTTTTATTCTGGTCTGTAATATTTTCAGGTTAAAAAGCTCACTGTGTATACATCTGCCTTCCCCTTGCACAAGGGAAGTTCCCACTGGATGTAAGGAAACAGTCTTTGTCTTTGCCATGAGGGTGGTGTGTGGTAATGCTGGCCCTGAGCAACTGGATCCAGCTTTGAAATTACTTCTGCTTGGAGAAGGAGGTTGTGCTAGATGACTTCCAGAGATCCCTTCCAGCCTACGTTGTTCTGTGATTGCATTCAGGTCCTCTAAATGGAAACCTTGCCATGTCTCTGTCGTGCCGTCTTCACCTGCAGAAAAGGCTGTGAACAGACTTCTGAGAAACTTCTTCTTAGTACTTCTCACTCGAGGAATTAGCTTTAGACTTTGGTGTAGTCAGCTTTATCCTTCACTGCTGCCTTGGTGTGGTATGTCCTCATCTCATGCTGATTTCTAGGGAATTAAATCAAGAATTAATCTGCTGTAACCAAGTCTTTCTAAACGTGAGGAGGTTCAGTGTGAAACCCATGTGATGATTTAGCTTCATTCAGAGCTAGAGTATTGAAACTAAATCACCTGTATTGACATCTTCAGCTACTATTGTAACAAGTAAAATCTCTGTGTTTTAACATCTTTGTGGCTTTGTTTACAGTAACTACATGTTCTGGTTGGAGTGTCCATGGATTCCCACTCTGAGATACATGATGTGAAGCTCTCTTAAGCTTGTGAATGTTTTTGCTGTATCCCAGGGATACAAAACTGAATTTCACGAAATAGGAATCGCCTGAAGTTCCACTGTTGTTTCTTAAATAGAAACTAAACTCTGAATTGGTCTACACCATGGACTTGGGTTTGGAGTTTATGTCAGGAAAAAAAGATGACTTTTACCTGAGAGACACTGCAGCAAAAATTATGCAGATTCAACCTACCTTTGTAAAAACTGTTCCTTTCTTGGTGTAGGATGTTTACCCAGCTCCGTTCTCACTAGGTAGCTTCAGTTTCGAACTTTGACCACGCAGATTTTAATGTGAATCAGTGTGGGGATGAATGATGAAAGGGAGGGGAAGAAGGATGGAGAGAAAGGGATGCAGAAGTTCTTTCCTGCCTAAAATGCTGATGAGCCTACATGAAATCTGGGGAGGGACTTTTTATAAGGGCAGTTAATGACAAAACAAGGGGAAATGGCTCTAAATTGAAAGAGGGCATGTTTAGATTAGATATTAGGAAGAAGTTCTTCACTGAGGGTGGTGAGACAGTGTCCCAGGTTGGGCAGAGAAGCTGTGGCTGCTCCTCCCTGGAAGTGTTTAAGGCCAGGCTGGATGAGGCTTTGAGCAACCTGGTCTAGTGGAAGGTGTCCCTGCTGCTGGCAGGGGGGTTGGGACTGGATGAGCTTTAAGGTCCCTTCCAACCCAAACCAGTCTATGATTTGGAGGGACAAGATCTCACCAGGGCAGGAAGCACCTTCAAGAGGATGTGTCTGTCAGACTTGGGCAGATCTTGGGCACTAAGGGCCAGGGCTTTGGAGGGAAGATCTAAACTTGCAAGCATCCAGAGCCAAAAACAGCCACTGGAATCTGTGGAGCACAAACTGGTTTTAGGTGCACATGGCACCCGGTAATTAGGTCAGGCTTTATCTAACACACTTGGGAAGGCATGTTTGGTACAGCATGCTGTCCTCCTTTGGCCTCCAGCTGCTGTCAGAAAGACATTCCTAATTTGATGGAAAAGATCACTTTCCTTCCAAAGGTATTTCAGGTATCTGTAGAGAATATCTTGGCAGAGCAAGAGCATGATGTTTTACTTAAGGCCTGCTTGCACAACCCAGCCCGTAGCCCTGAAGGCAGTGCCCTTGAAGTCTCCTTGAAGGATAAGAATGAGAAACAACAGCAAGGTTGTAAACAGAAGGGAGGATGTTCAACAGGACTGGCTGCCCACGGGGGTGGGGAGGAAGTGCCACGTGGAATCGGAAGTAAGGAGAGACTGATCCTGGAAATGGAAGGAGGGAGAGACTGAGGCTGGCATGAAGGCAGAAGTAAATTCACCTATAACCAATTATAAGATGACATGTGTGATATTTAGCTAATTAAGCCAATAGAAGTTTTGTTTGTACCACATGAACCCTGTAGAACCCTATAAAAGTGTGTTGTTTTAAGCTAATAAAGGTCATTACGAAAGTTCACTCTTACCTCCATGAGGACTCCGTGAATATTTCGGGGGATCTTCCTACAGGAATCTACTTCATATGTAGTTTTATAATTGACTTCGAAGAGAAGTCATTCTTATGAATAGTAATTTGAAATCAGTTCCTGATGGCCAGAATCAGACCCCAGAGACTTCCCTGCGGCTGTGCTGAGATTGGTAACACACAGCTCCACGGGCCTGTCAAAGGTGACAAATTACTTGAGCTGCCACGAGCAGCAACGACGCACAGAGCCCAGGTCCATCATCAGAAGGAAACTCCTTTTTTTAATTTTGGGTAAAATACCACTTGGTCATAAGAGCTTTTGTAAGAGCAGTGGTTGGCTCCTCTGGGACCCGGGCTGCTCGGAGCGGTGCAGGGGCATCTGTGACAGACTCTGAGCCCTTTCTGCTGCCAAGACCTCAGGAGCAACTGGTGTCGTTCCTGAAATAGTTAATGCATTTTGCAGGAAAATAATTTTTCTTTCTTTGTTCTTTCTTGTCTGATAATCTGAGCAGCACCGAGGAAACCCACACAAACACGTTATTTTTAAGCAGCTGCTACCCAGATTCTGGCATCTTGTTTATCATCCAACTTGCAGAGTTGAGCCAAAGGTCAGCGTACCTGGTGATATCCCGGGCCTGGGGTAGATGATTCTGCTCCTGGACAGAGGATTTAAATAAATTGTGTCATTGATGGATGGGTTTTACTGGCAAGGGAGGGAGGGCAGGCATGTGTTCTGGGGCTCTTGGCCTCCTTTTGATACAGCTGATGGTGTCATACATCTCTCACCTCTGCTTTTCACCAGGAGGTGACTTAATCTGATGATAGGGAGGGACTCGGATGTTCAAAAACTGCCCTCGCAGTGTGTATGGCCGGGGGGTTGCCGGGCAGTGGCTCCCTGCCCAGGTGCTGCTGCTCCACAGTTGAAGGGTAACTGACCAAATCCAGTCCCAGCCTGGTGCTGCTGGGCAGGTAATTCTGCAGTTTCCTCGCAGGCTGTGCCCAGGAGTTCTCTGCTGCTTCCTTGTTTCAGCGTGTAAGAAATGAGGTGAGGGCTCGGCGTACAGTGTGCTGGTAAAGGCGGACGTAAGAAGGACGCTGCTTGTCCTGCCCAGCAGTGCCTCTACTCATCCAGTTCTCCCAGCAGTGGCACTGGGGGAAGCTGTTTAGGACACTGTGAGCTGGGCAGCTTTCTGCTGCTTTTCCCCATTGCTCTCCCAGGATCCACAAGGGCTGGGCTGTGGATACCAGAGGATATATCCATTTAATTTTTTTTCCCCCTGTCTAGTGTCTCTTTATGGCTCTGCCCCTCCGCAGTGTCCCCTGTTCATTGTGATGGTCGGGTGATCTCATCTGCTCTGTACCTGCCTTCCTGGTTGTGAGGCCCCACCTGGAGTGCTGCGTCCAGTTCTGGAGCCCCCAACAGCAGAAGGACATGGACCAGTTAGAACGAGTCCAGAGGAGGCCACGAGGATGATGCGAGGGCTGGAGCAGCTCTGCTGTGAGGACAGGCTGAGAGAGTTGGGGCTGTTCAGCCTGGAGAAGAGAAGGCTCCGGGGAGATCTTCTAGTGGCCTCCCAGTACCTGAAGGGGCTCCAGGAAGGCTGGGGAGGGACTTTGGCCAAGGGCAGGGAGTGAGAGAACAAGGGGTGATGGCTTGAAAGTGTCAGAGGGGAGATGGAGCTGAGATGTGAGGAAGAAATTCTTTGGTGTGAGGGTGGTGAGACAGTGTCCCAGGTTGGCCAGAGAAGCTGTGGCTGCTCCTCCCTGGAAGTGTTCTTGGCCAGGTTGGATGAGGCTTTGAGCAACCTGGTCTAGTGGAAGGTGTCCCTGCTGATGGCAGGGGGGTTGGGACTGGATGAGCTTTGAGGTCCCTTCCAACCCAAACCAGTCTGGGATTCTATGACATGTTTACTTGCTAACTATGTTGTTACTTAATCAAGTGACACAAACTATCAGCTGGAGCATCCTTTGCCTGGAGACCATTCAAATTCTTTCTTTGAGTCCTCTTAGCTTCCTATTTGCATTTGGTTTGCAGAGCTTTCTGGGATTTTCTGTTTTGCTCATCTGGACAAAGCCACTTCTTTTAAATTCCAGCCCTTCCCAGCGCAGCCTCCTGAAACTTCCTGTTGAGTCACACAGGGTTTGTCTAGAAGGTGGCTCTGTCGTTATTCTTGCATAGTGGCACACAGGTTACCTGGGCTTCCCATACAGCAGTTTTAACAGTCTTTGGGGTCCTTGTAGGATTCATTCTTTTTGTTGCTGTTTCTGTTTTTTTTTTTTTTTGTTTTGACAAGTTGTTTCATTTTTTCTATAGTTTCTATTCTTGAAGTTGAGTGTCTTTGAGCCAGATTTGCTGGCTTTCTTTCACACTACAGCATTTAGCCTAACTGTTGTGTTTTCTATTGAAAAGCAGATCTTCCACTGGTATCCTTGAAAGGATCATTCCTGTGTCACCTGTTCTGCAGGATAATGCTTCCTGAAAGAGCAACTTTAAGGGCCCTGCTTCAGTTTGCTTCTGAGAAACAGGTCACTTGGAGCCCTTGTGTGCCCAGTGCCACTTGTAGGAGGGCCAGGCTCTGACACAAGTCCATCCCAGGGAACTCTGTGGAGTTCAGGTTTCAGTGCCTGGGCAGATGGACCTTGTGGGGAGCTGATCACCTCAGGCACACTGAGCCATCTCCATTCCCTGCTGAAGCAGTTGGTGTTTCCATTCTGTGTCTCTGGCTTGTTCATATCGGTGCTCACATCCTGCTCCCAGTGCTCGTTACTCATAGGGCAGGATACTCACAGCAGCTGGAAGAAGACATGGTCAGTTGCTGCATCCCATAACTGTTACCACCTGCTTTGAAATAAGACATTATTACCTGTTTTATCAAAGGGCTTCTGTGAATTTCAGAAACCTAGAACAAGAATGCCCGTGCTGATGCATACGAGACGTTAATTTATAGCCCTGGTTCCTTGTATCCGGGAAGCACCGTGGAGGCTGCGGCGAGTTCACCGCTTTATTTGCCTCCTCTGTACCTTGTACTGATCCTCAACTTCCACTGCAGGATTCGGAGCTGCCTCCAGAGCTCATTACCTGTCTGGCCCTCATTACATGAGCCAGTCCTGATGTTCATGTGGTTGTCTGATGGGCTCATTCAGTTCACCACAACAGCAGAAAGCCAGCCTGGCAGAAAGCCAGCGGTAAATCTGCTCAGGCTGCAGTCAGGCCAACACTGCTCAGGCAGGGTTTGGGTCGTGGCTGCAAGGGCTGGAGGATCAGGGCAGAGAGGAGAGCAGAGCTCCAGGGTCTGATGTTCCTTTTCCAAAGCTGTGAGGTGAAACTTTAGTTCCTCTGTATCCTAAAATAACATCCTCTATCAAGGCAACTCAGATTATCAAACTGAGTTCTGTTTTATATTCTGTGTACACTTTATCTGAATTGATTAGATTTAGCGTATCTCAAAGCTAAGTGCAGGCCCCTGCGTGTCATCTGGCAGTGTTCTGGGCATGTGCTTTATCCACTCCGTGATTCAACCCAGGAGCTAACACTGCCATAAAAAACAGTTTCTTACAATCAGAACTCAAAGGTCTTTATACTTGACAGATTTAGAAAAGATATGGTACCTAAGGAGCTGAAAGAGCCTTTTCCTCAGTCAGTTCACTGATCCAAGTGAAAACTAGTCCTGGAAAAAACAACTGAGGCAGTAAGCAGATCTGACTTGCCGTGTTGTTGTGTAATCACCGACCTGGTGCAAGGGAAGGAGAGGAAGGAATTTCTGGCTGGTGTGGGGAGGGAGGACAGAGTATCCCTTTTGGCAGCAACCCACAATGATATTAAATGAATAATGAAATTACATCCTGAATTGATTCTGAGCTGCCCTATATCCGTTACTGGTTTTAACTATGTTAATTTGAGTTGCCTCGAAGGGGCACAGAATTCATCCTGACACACACAAGGATGTTTTCTACTTGGAAGTTAATTCACAGACTGGAAATGATGGAAGTGTGACAGCAGTGCAGCAGTTGTGATGGTTTTGAAGTAATGACACTGATACTTAGGAAGAGGTTGTTCTTGAGATGATGCATGATGGGCAGTAAGCCAAACTGAAGGAGCTTGTTCTGGGAAGCTCCAAGGAGCAGTGCTACATCGGTAAGGGAAAGGTGCATTAACAAAGAAGAGGGGAAAAGCATATAATAAAAACCTAATTTTAGCAATTTATTTTTTGTACAATGTATATGTGTTCTTAAAATTTCTGTCAGTCCTAGGAATGCCCCTTTTGTAAGCGGCCTGCAGTTAGAGAAGATTAAAACAGTGAAACTGCATCCCGAGATGCAGTCTTCTGTGTACATGTGTACTCTTCTATTCAATAGATATAATTATTTAATACTAAACAATATCTATTTGCTGTGAGAAAACTTGAAAGGTCTCTCCCATGTCTGATGGATAACTTGGAATTGGAGATGTTTAAATGTTTGATCAGCTTTTAACTGCAAGTATACTATTTTCTGATGGCCATAATACATTTATCCACATTTGAGTGAAGTCAGAAGAAAAGTTTGGGTTTACTCTGCAAAGACATTAGAAGTGAGTTAGATGTATGTACACATGCATATACATATTTAGATGTATATACATATACAGCACAGTGGAAGGGTGTTAGTTACCTGAATGAGCTGATACCAGAAGCAGTTGTGTTGCCTTAGCTGCTGAGGAGCAGAAAATATTCCTTCTTCCCGAGCTTTGCACACGTCTGGTGATTTCTGTACCCATGTTAAACTGGGTTTAGCCAGGCTGCTCCGTGTTGCACGGCACATGCCAGGAGATGTGACCAGAACTACTTGGTGTGATTCCTTCACTGCTGAATTATGTCATTACATCAGTTTTAGGTTGTACAATGTATAGAGATGAGTGAACACAAAAAGTTCGAAGTAGTTTTATTTTTAAAATGAAAGCAACTCTACAAACTTTTCTTATGCATTTGATCTGAATATTTTTCTTCCATCTCAACAGCACTTCACACAAATGAGTTAAAAAATCAATCACAGTTACACTACAAAATATGAGCACTGAGGTCTGACTAAATGTTTGTTTATATTATATCATAACTATATCATAACTTAAGCGGTGGTTCCTCCCACGCAGCAGGAAGGCTCACTTGGGTGTAAAGGTTATAATTATCAATGCCATTTAATGTTCATAGCCAGTGAAAACACAACTTTTTCAATAAGAGAAAATGCAAAATCAGTGTTAAAATTTCAGTAAATTGAAATGTGCTGCTTGATTATAAAAAGTCATTGTTAAAATCTCATTTAAACAGATTTTATCCATCTTGCTCTGGGGTGCTTTATTTTGCTCAGTGGGATATATATTCACATTTGTTGGGTTTTTTTCACTTAATATGTAAAAATGCACAGTCATTTAGTAGGAAGCGTAGTTGAAACAAAGCAGAAACAAGCTTGAAAATCAAACTGCGAAGGGAACTGGAGGGTCTGGTGGAAAGCAGCCAGGTTTAATCATAAGCTGCTTAAGAGTAAGCTGCTGCTGAAGGGACCGATTTCCCCGCTTGCACTGTGTCGGGCCGGGGGATGTGTGCGGGCAGAGCAGTCGTGTCCAGCTGCACCCACCACCTCTGCGTGGGCGAGAGCTTCAGGGGTGCCCAGGGGATGGACAGAGGAGCTGCCGCGGGGAGAAGCTGTGGTGATTGCAGCGGCGGTCGCCAGTGCTGGTGAAGAACCTACAAATGTTTTGGTTGGGACAAATGAGCCTCAGGAGCCCTCGCCCATACCTGGGTGGCACCTCCTGAACTCTGGGGGCCGTGGAAGCAACTGGGTAGTAAAGGAAAGCAGGAAAGCATCTCTGAACAGATCCGTTTGAACGTATCCTTCACCCTAAAGCTGATAAAACTGGCTCTGTGATTTAACTGGAGCTGTGTGAGCTGCTGACAGTGGGTGATGCAAGTATTGCTTTAGAGCGGTGCTGCTGGTCAGGAAAGGGACATGGGAAAATCATGTGAATAATTGATAATAGTAGCCACTGCTTAATTCATTTGTAGTGGGGAGCACAGCTTATTGAGGGCAGTGCTGCAAAGCTGTTTGAAAGTGATACCATGACCAGAAAGGGCTCTTCTGGAGACAGTAATTTACATCATTTTCATAGGAGAAATTTCTCATTCCGGTTTATATCCTGGATATCCCTCCTCTAAAACTTCTTGGACTGTTCAGTGTTTTCATGGGCACTGGTCCAGGTGACCCAGAACAATTTGAAGACTTTTACATTTTCTTGCATTCTTGCTCATTCAGCCCTATGGGTGCCTGTAAATCCAGATGGTGGTGAAGGATGACGTGGCGTCCTGCTAGCTGAGCAGTTACGCACGTGACAGCGTGATGCTTCTTGCAGTTACAATTGGACTCTTTCTCCAAAATTAATGGAAAGCTGGCCACAGACCTTTTCCTTACAAAACCATTGTTAAGTGTAGGTCTCGTTTAAACTCCTTGGAAAGTATACTTAGCAGCTGGCATTTCTGTCCTGGATGTAGCCCAGATTTACAGGAGGTAAAAGCACATGGTTCAAGGCTCCTGTTGCTCATGTGCAGTAGCTGGCACTGTGCTGGTTAAGTGGAACAGGATTTCTCCCTGCAGGCTCACGGTTTGTCTTGGAGGTGGAGTGCCATGTGGTGTATTCCCAAAAATACATGAGCTGGAACACAAAGTGAGTAACCTAGGAAAATACTTTGAAAGTGAATTTGGACCTTTTGCCTGTTTTGCAGGAAGTTTACTATGTCAGCCAGCATTTCAGGAGAGAAAACAGAGGAGCCTGTGCAGGTGTTCAGGAAGCA
>NW_010296253.1:0-4378 GCF_000700745.2 Antrostomus carolinensis | reverse complement strand
AATGCCCAAGGGTCTCAAAGGCCACAAATGAAACTTATTTTACTTAAGATCTATACACCAAGACTACAGTATGCCTGACCAGACTGAGGAGCCTTGTCAGGTGGCTTGCCTTCTGGTGTGTGTGAGAGAGAGAAGCAAAGGAGGCACAGGAAGCAGGAATCCCCTTATGTAGAAGGGAAAAAGCTGTTGTGAAAAGCTGCACCACGCACCCGGCTGAGTAAATGCCTGAGCCACAAGCCCGAGGTCCCTGGGTACTTTACTTTGGTTCTTGCACTGGCTGCAAATTCTGAATTTGTTCCCGTCTTCCTTCACAGACCCTGAAGCAGCATTTCTACTCTCCATCTCGTAAGAAGCGGGCAGCTGTGTCACAGAGCACTTCTTAGAAACCCAACCCAGATTGTCACGGGGTTCAATGTGACACTGTACCCTCAGTGTAGTCCTCCGAGAGAGGAGGCTCCTGCAGCCAGCCTCTGCTGGGCTGCCAGGCACAGGGGCATACATTTGGGTACATTTAATGCCGTGTTTTGGAGCATAGCTTGCTAACTGTCCTGTGGAATTTTGCCTCAATGTGGTTACCGTACAAAGCAGGAGTATAATGGGCTATGGAGTTAAAAAATCAGAAGTTGTAGTCAAGATGGTGTCTGAGTGGAGATGAATGAACAAGAATTTTCAGCCTCTTGAGTACAAGATTTTGTTGCACTGTGTTCCTGATGGCACAGAGAGATTGCACCTCCGTGATAAAACAGAATATTCAAGGAGGTGCCCAGAGAGGGATTGAAGATCTCGTAGCTTGTAACCCTGCAAGGAGCAGAGCTGCTGGAACTTCACCAAACAGACACGGGAGCCTGAGTACCCACAGGCGGTGGTGGGTGCCGCTTACACCGCTGGCTCTGTGGGTGCAGGTCTGTGCTCCTGCTTTTGATTTACTGAACTTAATACAACTTCTTTTTTGGTATATTGCAATGATGTAGATTGAGAGCAGCCTTATCTTGGAGTGAACGTGCGAGCACGTGTTGCAGATCTGATTTATAGGTAGATGGTTTCTTTCTGAGGCTCACCTGCCTTGGGTTTTTGCAGCCTTCTCTGTCCTACCTTGATTTCTAGTCTCTGTGCTAATGATTCACCAAATGTCTTTCTTCAGTTCTTGTCTTACTGGTTTTCAAAGAGCATAGAGTGTACTCCAGCCTTCAGGAAGCCTTTGGAAAGGGATGAATGGTTTAATTGGGGTATTTGAGGATATTTATAGTCATATATAAATGGAGGCAGGAGGAATACTTACAAAGCAGGTGGTACTGGAACCTTTATAGAAAAAATTATGATTTATACACAGATCATTCCCAGCAAACCTTTTGCTTTGCCTGTAGCCTGTCTTCTACAGAGCTCTTCTGTGTGCTATGAATATTTATCCTGCTTTGTTGTGGTATTTTAAACGTGATTTCAGCTTATAAAATGACGTGTTTGTTTCTTTAAATAACAGGAGGAGGAGAGGGAGAGCACTGATTGTTTCCTGGGCTGACGTGTTTGCAGATCTTTTACAAGGAATCTTTAACACTGTTGGAGCAGGGGGTAGCCCAGGTCACCAGTACCCCACCCTTCCCTTTGCCTGGGCATTTGGAGATGTGCTTTACCAGGTCTCTCTGCTACAAAGTGTTCTCTTTTGAGAAATTTGTGTGGCCTGTTTTGAACAAATGAGCCCCTTTGCTGTATTTCAAACCAAAAGCCATGTCACTGTCAGTGTAGCAGGGTGCTCAGGTGAAGCTGTGGTGAATAGTCCTGTAAAGCAGGTCAGATCTCCTGGTCACCATGTTACCCAGATTTGGTCCAGGGCTTTCACATTCAGGTTGCCAAGACCTTGGAAAGAGAAAAGTGCATGTGTCTGCCTACAGAATATCCTCTGAACGGGTTCACATGGAGTCCTGAGGCTGTGACAGCCGTTTTCCAGAGAGTTCCTGAGTAAGTGGACTGGGAAGAGCTGGTTCAGCAATCCATAAAAACCTGCTTGCAAGCAGTGATGGGGACCCCCTGTACCTTTTCCTTCAAAAAGCTTTGAGTTTCTAGGAAACCGGAAAAAACTCAGATTTGCTGGATGAGCAGATGAGAATCAAAAGGTTTAGAAAACAAATCCACCATCTGGCCGTTTGTGGCTGTGCAGGTTTCATGTTTCTGTCCAATTTTTCTCTGAGTTCAGCAATTTTCAGTGGTTTCCTGGCTCACCTCAGCATTCGGTGCCCTCTGTCCCCTTTGGAGGTCCTGCTCTCACTTCTGCAGCCTAGGTGAGTGTCTTCTCTGAGCCAAAAGGTCTCCCAGGCTGGCTGTGCTGCAGACTTCTCGCAGAGCACGTCTCCTACTCTTCCTGCACAGAAGTTTTCCCAGCTACATGAGCCCAGTTGGTGTTAAGGAAGGTGGGCTCTTCTCTCTCAAGGAAGTTTCACCTAATTCTGAGGCTGGCATCCAAACCAGCAGCTTTCCTCGTTGCTGCCCAGCTTGCTTTAACAAAGGAGCAACACACAGTGCAGGTGTGACACGGCAGTTTGTTGCCTTAGCTCCTAGAGACTCCCCTTCCCCTGAAACAGAATGTGGGGCAATCGTGGACCAGGAAGAAAGATCAGGATCAGATTAATTTCAGAGTGACGTCGTTTATTGTGTGCACTGTAGTTGCATCAGGAGACCAGGTATGAAATTGATGAGATAAAAGCATTTGATAATCCTTGAACACCTACTTAGTTTTTTATTATTCTCATATAACAAATGATTAACAAAGTAGCGTGTGGGATTTACAAAATACGCCTGTGTCCCTCTCTCCTTACGTGACACACTTCATGGACTCACATGCTTGTATCGACAGCAGACTGTGGCCCCAGGCAGGTTTATGCAGGATGCAGCCCAGGGATGCAGCCCAACTCTGGGAGTTGTTGGTTTTTGTACAGCTCAGAGGGAACTAGGAGGAATATCCGCAAAGCTTTAGCAGAAGCATCTTTGAGCAATCTAACGCAGAGCAGTTGGTGCTCTGAGCTGTTCTGTGGTCAGTCAGTGCTCACCAGAGAGTGATTATTAGATGTCCTGCTTCACTCTGTTTTAGGTGAAAATGCTGGGTGTGAGCCTAAGGCTCATGAACCACAAAACAAACGTAACTTCCCACTCCTTGTGTATAAAAACCCACAGAGAAAGGTGGCTGGTGTGTGCACAGTTTTTTAATCCCTTTGGGAAGAATGGACAACTTCTTGGTCTCTTGGGTTACCCCAAGAATAAGCATCACCTTCCTGCCTGCTGTCAGGTCCAGTGGGGGTCTTTTCAAAGGAGCATAAGAGAGGAATAAGCTCTCCAGATAATAAGGTGGTTGTTCTAGTACTGTCTGTCACTTACTGCAGATAAGCTTTGTGAGGCTTGTTTGAAACTCCTTTGGTGTCTGTAACCTCGTAAGATACTGTTTTGGAGAGAACTCGTAGATGTTGACCTCTTAATCAGTCCCAGTGTATACAGAAGTTGTAATTCCTTAGTAGAAAATATTTTTAGTCTCCATAACACCTTATCAGAATCACAGTAACCAGCTCTTTATGCCATCTTTGCTTCAGTCTTTACTGCTAATGCCGGCCCTCAGGAATCCCAGACCCTGGAGGCAAGTGAGAAAGTCTGGAGAAAAGAGGACTTCCCCTTGGTTGAAGAGGATCAGGTTAGAGATAATTTAGGGAAATTCAACACCCACAAATCTGTGGGCCCTGATGGGATGCACCCACAAGTGCTGAGAGAGCTGGCAGATGTCATTGCAGAGCCACTCTCCATTATCTTTGAATGGGAGAGGTGCCTGAGGACTGGAGAAAAGCCAGTGTCACTCCAGTCTTCAAGAAGGAGAACCCAGGAAACTACAGGCCAGTCAGCCTCACCTCCATCCCTGGGAAGGTGATGGAACAGCTCATTCTGGAGGCCATCTCTAAGCATCTGGAGGAAAAGGAGTGGTCAACATGGATTCACCAAGGGGAAATCATGCTTGACCAATCTGATGGCCTTCTATGATGGCATGTCTGGCTGGGTGGATGAGGGGAGAGCAGTGAATGTTGTCTACCTTGACTTCAGCAAGGCTTTTGACACTGTGTCCCATTACATCCTCACAGGTAAGCTCAGGAAGTGTGGGTTGTTAGATGAGAGGACAGTGAGGTGGATTGAGAACTGGCTGACTGGCAGAGCTCAGAGGGTTGTGACCAGTGCCTCAAACTTTCTACGAGATTTTTAGCATTTTCTCTCCCAACTACCAGTATTATTTACTACTATTTTAACATCCTCATCAATGACCTGGATGTAGGGACAGAGTGGACCCTCAGCAGGTTTGCTGACGATACAAAGTTGGGAGGGGTGGCTGACACACTGGAAGGCTGTGCGGCCA
>NW_010296252.1:60814-86203 GCF_000700745.2 Antrostomus carolinensis | reverse complement strand
CTAGACTTGGTCATCTACAACTTCAAGACCAAAATGCACTCTGGATAATTTAGATATTTCATACATCATCCAATTAAATTTCAAACTAGAGACTGCTCTACTCTTATTGGAATAAATTACACTGCCTACCTTTTACCACCCTCACATCTGATTAAAGATCATACCCCTGGAGAATAAGAACTGTTAAATCATCTTAATGCTTCATTGGGAATTAGTTATAATACCCACTGAATATGAACATTTAATTAATTTGATTTTTCCATCTGATGCGGTTGTCTTTGCCTTGCTTTGCTAAGCCATCAACTGATCCTGTTTCACAGCATATTCTTATCTTCAGTCATACCAGTTAGGTTCAGATTTTGTACATCTTGCAGCGTACTAATTGGTTATTGCTCTTTCTTATTATTTTATACCATCTTCTGTGTCAATAACAACATTAATAACAGTAAAGACCTGCTTTGAGAAGGAGGTTGGACTACATGACCTCCAGAAGCCCTCCTAATTTATTTTTTTCTGTGATTCTTTTGAGTTAATGCTAATGGGGCTCAAAACACTATACAAACATCACTCACTAATTCATGCTCACATAAATATAATGCAGCTTTTCACTAATTAAATGCCAGTTATATATAGGTACATAAAAGTGGTAGATAACACTAAACCACACACTGACCTCTGGGTTATATATGAATCATAGACTTTCCCTACAGACTAAATACTGTATAACAATTTAAGGAAACTGCCATAACACTATGTAAGACTATTTATATAGAGGGGTTTTTTTTTAAATGCTACTATGGTAAAAACCAACAATATAATAAGTTAGAATAGTTTTCACAGAGACTGAAGGAAATAAGTATATTTTGCTCAAGAAGAGAAACACATCATAGAGAAAGAGAAAACAAACAAAAACCCCAAAATCACACATTAAAAAAGAAACAAACAAGCTCTAGAAAATAAAAAAGGAAAAAGAAAGAAGAAACAGGTCAACCTTTAGATGTTGAAAGAACTAAAAAAAAACAGTAAAAGAAAGTACCTTTGTAAAAGGTCAGCTGAAAACAAGTTCAGAAGTTTTTAGGGTCTGGACAATGTGATTCCTCACTGGATTAAAAGTTATTTGCAATACAGGCCATAAAGGAGAGCTGCAGGAGTAACTGTAATCCACTCTCACATACCAACACTAAAAGTCACAAGACAAAAGCAGAAGCACAGATAGTCTTTCACAGCCACATGGGCAAGAAATGTTTCTGAAGCTAAACCCCAGATTGCTTCCTACTCAGCCCTACTCAAGGCATGACTCAGGTGCAGAACTACAGAGTAAATGACCTTGCAGAAAATGAGAGGGTTAAATTCTGAAGCTCTGCTGCTTTGCCATATTTATGGCAAACGCTGGAAACTGGAGACGTTAATGAAGAGAACTGCAGGAAAGGATAACACTAGGTACAGTAAGAAAGCCTTATACTTCATAGAATAGACTGTTCATCCACTGACAAACACCTACAAATGAAGTACTCTGTATTAGACATGGTTGTCTTCTTCAGTCTGGTTTTTTTGTTTTGGTTTTTTAACATCTATTCTCCAAAAAACAACAGGGACACAACATGACAAGAATGGGTATGTGGAAAGGCCAGGGAAAGTGATCCAGCCTTTTGCAGATGATATTGGCCAGTTCAGAAATAATCTCATTTGCAGGGGCAGGGCAGGAACAGGTGAGGAACTGCATTTCAGATCACCTAAACTACAGGGAACTCCCTGAAAATTCCAAGACAGTGCAATGCACAGATTATTTCTTATTTGGGGATATATTCAGAATCATAAACCACTCTGAAAGTATCTCCAAGAAAGTCAATATGGCATTATATGTCTCAGAGTAAAGACACATTTCATGTCATCTGAGGAAATCAAATCTACATATTAATATTCAGATCAACTAATAGTAACTGTATACACTTTACAGAATTCTAGAGTGTCTCCCTTGCCGAATATACAAACTGAGTGTTAAAGTCAATTTTGTAATTATAATATTTACCTCATCTCAGCCATACTTATGATGAAGGGTTCATTTGGTCATTTATTTCATCTGAGATATGAGTGATCTGACTTGCAATTTTCAATGCCTACTTCTACCTTCAATCAATCATATCAAAAACATCAGATTTGGTCTGTTTAGTACCACTTAAAAAACTCAGTGTGGCCCACACATTTCAAAGTGACATGTCGAAACTCTTGTACAACATTGCTATCTATAATCAGGCTACAAAGCGCTCTCTAAAAATCACTACTTCAAATGCTATAAACATTCTATAACAAGATCAGCTTTTGGAGTTGCTTTTATTTACCAATAAAAAATTACACTGCCTTCACTGCAACTGTTATCACTCATGTATGTGATATTAGTTGGAAATATCCTGAAGGAAGATATTTTCCAGTAAATTGATGAATCACTAGCTTTAGGACTGAATTCTGATCTTTGGTGTGGCATAAACTTAGCGTCCATGGGGAGACTTCAAGCACTGCTCTTTTGTGCAAATTTGCCTTCAAGGTAGCATTCTCCACATTAAGAACATCCTCATCTTTTTTAGGACACTGACAACTACAGTTATCACTCTTGCCATTATTATTTCATAACTCTGTTTCACAGGTAGGAGATAGCTTTGGGGCAGTCATATATTTCATTAACATGCATTTTTCATTGCAGCCTCAAATGTATATTCATTTGGGAGAAGAGAAGTCTTGCACAAATTTGAATAAAGGAATATAAACCTGACAACTATTTTTTTAACCAGAATACAAAAAAAAAAAAAAAAAAAAAAAAAAAAAAAAAAAAAAGAGAGAGAAAGAAAGCAAGAAAGCTTGGTCCCTGTGGCAATAGATCATTATAATTTCAATAGGAAGCTCAAAGGAATGCCTTTTCTGCCTATGAGTTGGACCCAAGCTTGCCTATAATGCCTTGAAATGGAAAGACCTGACATGTTTCCCAGTGATAATTGGTAAAAGAGACGCATTCCTCAGTGAACAATGCAAACAGCCCTGGTACTAAAGCACCAGTATCAATTACGCCCTTCTATCAGTTCTAATGCTCATTTTCCAAAGAATGGCATTCAAATTAGACATTAGAAATTAAAACAGTGGATTCCAGACATAAGAAAATGCATAGCAAAACCCATAGAGTATGCATTTTCCTAAAAGGCCTGGAAGTCAAGGTAACCATGAAATGATGAAAAATAAAAACAGTAAGTCCTCTCATATAAAAAGGATGAACAAGAGATGTAAGACCAGAGAGCATAACAATAGGGTTTTCCTGCTTACTCCCCCTGCCAATATACTAAATATAAGACACTTTGTGCTGTCTTAAAACAGGATTTTTCTACATCTTCACTACAGCAAGAAATGTATATTTTAACCATAAACATGACTTCCACTATACACTGCAATGCAAGAGATACAACTCCCCAAAGTGTAATTAATTTGCTACATAGAAAAGATAAAATATGGGTCTATGTTTTTAAGGCAGTTCACGTTCAAACATGTTAATTCAAATGGAATTTTTTCAATGCATGTACTAAAAAAAGTATGTTCTATGATATATAGAATGCAATAACTTAACAGAGTAACATCTCTGAATATGTTGTATATTTGAGAAGCACAGGACAGAGGCTTGGATTACTCTCAAGAACCAAAGTGCAACAACCAGGAAGTATTTTCTGAAATGGAAATAGGACATCTATGGGAATCTATCAAATTTTTCCCTCTTTATAAAATTTTAAATGTATTATAGACTTAATTATTAATTCCACGTACTACATGCCAGTAACAAAAAATAGGTTAATATTCAAGATATATTTTAATAAAAATGAAAATATAGTTGAAAAATATGACATTTATTACAGATTAGAAATCCTTGTTCTAATGAAATCTCTCTAAGGCTCTAAAAATGTTCATCATATAGGTGCTTCAACAGTCCTTGTCTGACAGTCTTTCATAATGGAAGATATAAATTATACTAGCACAAATGTTCTTTCAATCTTGCAGCTTTGGTCAGGCTAAGGGCAAACTAACCTGGCAAGATGTCTCCCTTGTCTGTATAAAAAAAGGCTAGAATAGAGCATTTGTCTGTATAGCTAACCTGTTACAATGAGAAGGGAAAAAAAAACAAAAACCAAAAAAACCCCAACAAAATACAAGTCATGTTGCCATGAATCAGAATAATCCTGGCACAGATACAGCCTGACTTGTCAAAGAGTTTATATTCAAAATATCTTCATCAAACATCAGTTATTTCCCATGTCATACTTGAGTCTACTTACAAGCTTAGTCATTACCCCATATCAGTATCACAATTCCTCAAGAATGTACAAAATATCATCTAGAACAAGAGTTAAATGGTATTTTCCAGTGAAATTTTCACATGCCTAATTCTATTGCATACCATCAAGAGATTCAATATTGAACAGAAAATACTAGAATTAAACATGTAAATATTTTTGGTCAGATATCTGAAATACCTTGTCCTGATGAAAAACCCTAGTAGGTCACAAGGAGAAAAAAAATTATCTAAAAATGGCTGCAACTTACACACATGAAAAACTGTAACAACAAAATCCCTGAAGAGACCTGCTATAAATGCAAGACTACTTGTTGCCTTCTTGAGAAAAGGCGTGTACAAATCATTTATTGTCAAGTTATCTAACTACACTTTCCAGTCTGTATGAAATATACTTTTCCTACTTGCTCACCACAGGTGAAAATAGCTGGGGCAAATTAGTTATGATTCATGTTAACAATGTTTTTCAGCTTCAAAGAAGTAAAGAACAAAGAGAATACAAAAAGAAACATGGCTGTTGTGACTATCCATTTCACGTATCTGTTATATGTGATGTTACAATGTCAATCCATATTAGATCTCATACAATTAAAACAGAGGGAATAAGATCACCACAAAATTTTACATAAGAAAGTTAGCTGGCTACCATTTCTAGGTTGTCCTGTTGTAAAAGGAGACTAGGTCTTCTACAGCCTAGCACTTAAGTTTATCCCAAATTACTTGAGACTTAATTTCCCATTTGAAGTGCCTATTCTTCACTGTTTATGAAAAGTGCTGTTAAAATCCACCTGTAGCTAAAACCACATGGTAGGATATTGATTTTATTATTTGTATGCTGGCATCCAGAGCTAGTCAAAGCAGTAAGATAGAAATATATATATCCTCATATATACGCAGATTAAAGGGAGATTTCTAAAGGTATGTATTATCAGAATAGGCTTAAAAAACCTTCAAAAACCAGAGGAAGTTCATATCTGCTGGACAGCATGTACTAGGTAAAGCAATCCCTCCCCAGCTTTCTTTATACTGTCAGGGCAGGTCTTTATATTCAGTCCAGCAACTGTAAGCTTTCAAGACTTGCAGAAACCTGGCATCACCTTTACATTCTCTTGAAAAGTCTTTTTGTACCTGTTACCTTTGAGACTTGATCCCTGGAGTCCCTCTTTTGCCTGCCCTGACTCCAGACCCTTCACCTGACTGACTATACTTAGGTGTCATCCCCCTCAAGGGCTCTGCCTGACTCAACTCACAGCTCCTGGGACAGAGGTTTACAGACAAAATCCACATTTTCTGCTGTCCTCTCACAAAATACATAACGTGCTATACTTGTTTGTTCAATAAATCAAATCAGTCTACAATTTTTCAATGTAAGTTATGAGAAAAGACAAGAAAAACCTAAGTTCTGCTGGCAGGAGGAAAAAACAGCATTTCTTTGACCAAATCTAGAGTAGGTTCAGACTCAGTTTCAAGAAAACCTGGGCTAATACATCATCAGACTCCTTTTTTTAAGTTAATCATAGATGCAAATCACAGCCAAATTTGCAATATTTTGATACCACATATGAGTAGAAAATAATTAAAAAATAAAAAAAAAATAAGTCTATACGCAAAGATTCAATAAACTTCCAACGCCCCTGTCAGCACGCCTCTAAATCTCAGTGTCTCTTCTAGGGAAGAAGCAGACCCACAAGGACTGTGCCTCTTAGACAACCATTCTGTTCTCAGCTTACCTCTGCCCAATATTTGCACAAATGCACATTAAAAACCAAACCAAAACAAACCCAAAACAACAACAAAAGTTTGAGGGGTGTAAATTATTTTGCTTTTTAAAAGAATAGGATGTGGATGTCCTGGAGCAAGTGGGGGGGAATGTGTCCTGCTTAAAAATTTTCTTATCTCTCAGCTCTTCATCTTAAAATAGAAGACAGATTTTGTGGATGGAAAGAGAACAGGTTACAGCTAACTCACATTTCCCAAGGATGATTAGGGTGTTCTAAAAAACACATACAAAAGAGCAGGAAAAAGATCATTACAATCACTTCCTGTGTTCTCCATCCGATGCATTCCACCTTATATACCCAGAATTGTGGTATCTAAAATCCATCAGAAATTATGTTTACATTCACATCTAATCATCCTTTCTTAGTCTTACAATAGCTTTCAACTTGATGTACATGTATTTTTTTTTAATCATTATTATTTACAAAAACTTGATAGCTGCATTTATGGTGCAGTTTTAATCTCAGAGAGAGATAATGTTTCAGATATTATTCTAAAATAAAAAGACACCCTTGAATTAGGAATACTATCTAAACCATGTAGCTAAGATAGCTTATCAGTTTTAAAATATTTCTCCCTGCAAGTTTTATAAAGGAACAAAAACCTTTTTTTCATATTTAAAAGTCATGCTCCAGATCGCTTCTCTATAGTGGAACCCACACATTGACCCTAATCACAGAGTGAGTTCACATTTTGTGCAGGTACTTACTCCCTAAAGGGACCCATAATTCTAGAAGCTTCAGTAAAATATATATTAAAAAAAAAAAGTGCTATTACCACTTAATATATTATCAATAACTGCACAAGTACTGCTTGGTTAGTCACGACTGCAATCCAACATGGGATTGCATGAAGGAAATCTCTAATAAATCACTTATGCTAACTAGGGGCACAGCTCTTGCCAGGAGATGCAACTGGCTGCTCCCAATTAAACCTTAATTAGTAAGACCTGCAGAAGAGCTGCAAACTTCCAATGAGGTGTGGCTGTTTTCATGTTAAAGAAACATTTGTTTGTTTATTTCTAATTTTTAGTCCTTTCAGTTAAATCACTGAAGAATTTCAATATTCTTTTCCATAAGTTGTTGTAGCACGAACAGGAAGGAATTTATAAAACCATGACAATAAATTCCTCTAAAAAGGTAGAAAAGAAACATGATGCAGAGAGGAGACAGAGAAACATTCAGGAAGCAATCAAGAAAGAATGAAAATTAAGCAATTCATTGCTAAGTGGAAAGATGGATTACCTGAACACATGGAAACAGAAGAAATAAATTTAAAAAGGATCTATAAAGAAGGAGCAGAATCACCAGAAATAAAATGGAGAAGAGTACAAAAAATAGGAAAGAACTGAACAGTGAAGCAAAGATGACTGTAAATAGGGTGGGGTACCAAGGACAAGAAGAGAATACAGGCAAAACAATATTAAAACTTATGGGAAAGGGCATCTTAATGTGGTACCACCCAGTTGTCCAATAAAAGCACTGCAGCATTTGTCCAAAGAGTCACACGACACAAGCAGTTGACACCTGTAAATTAAAGTGCATGACACAGACTGCAATATATCAAACTGAAAGGGTTCTAGGGAATAGGACAGTGAATGAAAACCTGAGAGACCTGTATTAAATTACAAGTTTGGTCATTATCTTCCTATGAGATATGAAAAATGGGCATATAATACCTCCTACCTTGTTGTGAGGATAAAACTCATTAATTATCAAGAAGTGCTCACACATTACAGTGCTGTGGGGGAAATAAGCAAGTAGAATCTAATTGCTGTTGTAGGATAAAGAGTACAAAAGGTATATTACTGATTGATGGACTAAGGGGTTACAAATTGATTGTTTTATCTAAGAGACTGAGAAATTCAAAGGCCAAAGAATGATCAGTCTTCACATACGCTTTTTTTTCTTTTTTTTTTTTAAGTCCAAGCACAGTCATTAGATTCAAAAAGGCTCATCAAGACAGCAGATGAAAAACGAGCAAGAAGGATCTCCTGAATGTAGTACATAAACACGAAGAAGGAAAGCAAACTATACTGCAGAATATTAGCATACACCAGAAAAAATACACAAAATTTAAGTTGGAGAATTATTCTTCTGATGAAGCTATATTTTTAAAAAGATGAGTGAGACAAATAAAGACTGTTAGACAGGACCTGTGAGATCAATTTCTCCTGATTCTTCAAGATCTAAAAGTTAAGATATGAAAAGGTCCATTATAGGAACCTGGTCAACAAAGAGAAACACACATCTAGAACTAATTCAGCTGAACTTACACACCTATCTCAGAATAAACTGAACAGCTCTCTAGAGGTCTCTACAGTGACTAGTTTAGATATCTAATTTTAAATTACCACTACTAATTATTAGTAATAATAAATATTATTATATTTAATAATATTAATAATTAAAAAATTCCATAATATCATGTCCTGTGATTAAATGAAGGCTCACAGCATGGAAGAGCAAATAGTCTGTGATGTTTGCAAACATAGTTTAGATGCAGGTTTTCCTAACAAAAAATCAGTATCAGATTACTGAGCATCTCATTCTTATTGCTTCTTCTTTTAAATTAGATTACTGATGACAATGACAGCACAGGCACAAATACACCTACTTTTATACTTCTAAAGTGTTTTAAAGAATTTAACTGATTCTTACCACCTTAATGAGTAAACAAACTTTCTATTCCCAACAAAGTGCTACAATTAGAATACACATTTTTCTTGGATTCCTAATCTGCATTTATCTGGTCAGCCTCAACTTTAGTGATGAAGGAAAATAATTCCTACATTTTAAATTTTTAAAGAAATATTGCATTAAAAATTGAACAGTGAAAAACTCAAGACACACAGGAAAGACTTTTTTTGAAAGGTGCATGTTAGTGGTTCCTGAAATACTGGTCCTTTTAAAAGGATCCAATTCTACATATATAAATTACACCTCTAAAATAATTCTTTTTCTATAATATAGATAAGATTTATTTTGTTCATTAAGATTTACCACTGATATTGCAGCTTAAGTAGGATAATGTTTAGTATCATTATCAAATGTTCACCTTTAGTAAAGAGCAAGAAACAGAATTTGAGTATGTTCATTTAGGAAGAAATCCAGCCCTTAATAGATATGCTGAACCAACAAGGTATCAGTGGCTGAGATATGTGAGACTGTCCTCTCTTTTCATGGTGTAATTAGAACTCACAGGGAACTTTTTAACAGTATCTCCTTAAATCAAAACATTTGTTCTGATTCGCTAGACAAAAAGAAAAAAAAAAAAGGCTTAGATGGCTGACAGAAAACACACTTTTGAAAAACCAGAGCTTCTAAATATCATCCTTTCTTTGCACCTTTCCCCTTCACATTGTTTTCTAAACTTAAAATTAAATAAGGAGATTAAAAGTAAAACTAAACAAAAAATTGCCTTTTTTACTTTCTCCCTCTTTAATCTTTTGACTTGAGGACTGTTATAAAGAAAATAAAAATAATCATTTCAACACATGTAGCCATATAAACATACTGGCAATTCAAATAGAACCTACATTCTCAAAGATATAGTTTTAGATTTTATCAAGTTCGTATAGCACAGATCTGCAAAACATTTCAGCCCACTAAGCTGAAAATCCTAGGACTTAAAATTTTTCATTGTGATTAAAAACATTTCAAAATAATAACTTAAGCTGGTGTTGGATTTTGGTATTGCACTCTGCATTGCTGATGCCATGTTACAGTGTTACTTGTTTCTTGACAGATTTGCCAGGATTTACAAGGAATTATTCTTAACTTGATAATAAAGGTTATTATAAACTTCATTCCAAGTGTTCAAAAAGACATAAAAAGAAATAAAATTTACATGGAGATACAAATAGGACATCTGGTGGCATAAATTTTTTTTGGTTGTGAGGTTTTTTGTGTTTGTTTGTTTGTTTGTTTGTTTTGGAGAGGTGGTGGAAAATTCCTGAGGAAAGACAAAGAAAATGAGAGTAAACTCTGGAATAGTATTTCCTTTCCTGCCTTATCTAACAGATTTGGATTCATATTGTAGTAAGTAGTCACCTCAAGATCTTTCCCAATACTATTTAATCTTAACAGATACAGCAGGGTCTTTTACTTCACACCGTAATCTACCATCACTATATGGAACATTTAGATTCAAAATCCAGTGTTTAAGCTTGTAATTCTGTTTCCAGAAGTGATTAGCACATGCAGTCCCAGTGAACTGAATCAGAAGAGACCAGTATCTTTCATGTGTAGGTTACTGTTAATGAATCTTACTGAAAGCATGCAAATTTTAAAACTCAGGACAGTGAACTTTGTTGTATCTAAATTCTAGTGCTCATAACTCTATATAAGCATATCAAATAGTTCTGCTTGACATGATCTATGTACCTACTTTAATTGCCTTACAGCAGAAGCATCAATTACAATAGTGATGCCATCAATCTCTAAAGAATACTTGATTAAAAAGTGCAAATGAAGCATGCTGGCAATACTGATTAATACATTTACAAAATCTTTTCTAGGGTTTTATAAATTAAAAATATAATGAAGACAAGCAGTTTTATTGTCTCAAGTGAAGGTGAGGATAACTTGTCATCTCCTCAGAAGACATTAAGATTTTTAACAGTTAAAGCCAGATAGAATTAATGTAAGAGTTTTTAGTAGAACCAGGAACTGCAATATCATTCAATTTTTTTTAATCTTGGGACTGAATTTGCAATTTCTCCAAAGCTTATCACAGTCATATGAGTGACCACAAAGTGCATGAAAATAGTTATTCAGTAACATTTTACATCTGCTTTCCCCTCATGTAAAAAAAAAAATTCTTACAAAGAATACAGAACAAGATAATATGAGCTTGGAAAATAGGGCCAGAAAATAGTTCCTTCAGAATAAAGTAAATTATTTACATTTATCATTTTGATTCTCCAGTCTTATAATTATGATTTTATTACACTTCAAAAAGTAAATTATACTGCTGTCAGGATTTTTCTTCTCCCAGCACATTCCCTGCCTGATCAATAACTCAGACTGTATGAGGGAAGTCAAACTTTCAGAATTAGAACATAAAATATTATCTGGTTCTTGACAAAAGCTTTGAAGACATTTCTAAGTTTCTTGGTTTCTTACTTCTGCAAAATACTTAAATGCCAGTTTTAGAGTATCATTAATATTTTCAATCCTTAATTTTCTGATATTATAGGCAAAGAAACAAAAAGAAATATTACTTACATCATTCTGATCATCTTTTGCATTGTAATAGACTATATCATTATTCTGTAAGAGAAAGAAAAGTAATTCTGTTAGTTTGGAAGTAGAGAATGAATTTTACTAGCAATAATTTGTACTAAAACACATTTTAAAATAAATCTGCATTTCTTTATGTATTCTCTTTGAATCATGACAGAATCAGACCTTTGCTTGCTCTCTATTTAATGTGATGTTTCCCATGCTCACGTTTATCTTCATTCATTTAATGCTCCTTCCCTGGTAAGCTACATAAGTCACTCAAAAAGCCAGATAGAAAAGTACATACAACATTGGACAAAATCCAGATCTTATAAAAGACTTCTGTAAACTATTTATTTTACAGACATATGATTCTCTTACTATGCAATTAGGTGATTTATGCACCATGACATCTTGCAGGCAATAGATACAATGACACATGGGCATTCCTAAGTGGGTTAAGTATTTGTTGCACACACGTTTATTGTTTTATTCATCTCCCACGGTGAAAATAAAATCTGGGAAAATACATCACAGGAGAGTTTGGCTATTGTAGCATAGAGTGGATCCTGGCAGCTCTGCAGAAACGCTGTACCATGTAATTCAAGCAAAGCACTGAAGGAGAAGATTACTAGTTTCCATTACAAAATCACTTAGAAGCTTCATTTTTCAAAAGCAGTTTGAAAATTGGGCTATTTCCTGTGGAATATGGTTTTATTTTCTCTTGAAGTATTTCTGAACCATTTAAAAGCCTTAGAGATTTAGGTTCACTGTAGTATCATTCCACTAAATAAAATTGCTGTAATGCACCCTATACTTTTTGGAATGAAAGTAGGTAATTGTTATTTGCATTTCTGTATGAAATAGACATATATACATGCATCACATTTTTTTATGTCCCATTACAGATTTTGAATAACTACAGAAAATGAAAAGTTACATCTCTTCATGTCCAGCAGTTTGTTTAAAATAGGCATTGCTGTTAACCACCAAAAATAGCCTTAATTTATATTTTAATTTCTGTTTATCTTAATACCTTTGGATTTTTGTATCTAAATAAAAAGTTGACAGCAATGTTTTTGGTTGTTCGTTGTTTGTTTGGGTTTTTTTTTTCATTTATAAATACCAACAGGAAAGCATAATTTCAGTAATAATTTTTCAAGTGGGCAAGTCAACAATTATTACCGGTACTAAAAAAGTACCATGACATGTGCTACAAGGTAATGCAGTTCATCTTTATAAACCATCATGTTCCTCACTTCATAAATAATGACATTGTTCATTCTCCTTTGTGACCTTTTTGAGATCCAAACATGAATTATATTATAGATGAGCTAAATGCCATTTTGAGGTAAAAGCTATTAACATGAACTCATCCTCTTTCGTTTTCCCTTAAAATGCCCTTTTCCATGAAGACACTGTTCTATCTGCAGATCAGTTGGTTTTGTATTGGTATCTGGGTAACTAAGTCAGACCTCAGCGTGTTACAGACACAGGAGGAAATTCCTTTCATCATTAAAGACCAAAGTTAATTGCTTATCCACTTGCTACTTGATTGTTTTAAACAGAAGAGTGTATGAAGCTTGTGGAAGCCTTCAAATAAGTTGGAAGAGGCAAAAGATTTGATTTTCACTAGATCCTCTTTACTTTGTACATGGCTATGTAAAAAATAACTGTTCAGTAAAGAATTTGATCTGGTCAAAAAGCCATGTAATTCTTTAGCAGGCAACATTTAAAACTGCAAAGGATCCAACTCTGAGTGGTATAAGCTGGAAATGTTAGCACAAGCGTTCTCATCACAAGGTGATCTGTATAATTTAAAAGAAATATATATGTTGTTTCACTTCAGAAGACAGGGGGAACAGAATACTTCTTTCACCACACCTCCTTATGTTATTTTATGCTATGCTATGCTATGCTATGCTATGCTATGCTACGTTATGTTATGTCATGTCATGTCATGTCATGTCATGTCCTGTCATGCTATAGCAGTTCCCCTGCAATCTCTTCCCTGGAAGCTTTTGTTCAGGAAAAAAAAGCTCTTTTTTTTGACCAGGAAAAGCAATACAGACATATTTATCTGGATATTATGTATATTTTATTTTTGTTTAGTGGTTTCATTTTAAAAAGAAATATTTTCATAAAACACAATTCTATTAGGCCTTCTCTTATACTGACTCTCATCAAGATATCAGTTTATTTCCTCACTCCCTTCTCATTGCTCAAGTTTACCCTAAGTATGCCTTCTCATAAAAAGATTTAATGCATAGGATTTTTAACACTGTCCTCTATGTATACAACTCTGTTTATCTACTTAAACAAAATTATTCTTTATCATCACAATTATATTGCCCTTGTCTTTTATATTTTTATTTAGTTGTTTAAATAGATCAAAGCTGGCATAGCATTGTTATCTACTTCTATCCTAAACAGTAAATTACCTATTAAAGAATTATGTTTCACAAATATGATACATTTACAAGTTAATTAAAATAACCTACCACAAGTTAATTAAAATAGCCCACCACCACCCCAAATGAATTACATATTTTGTTAGGCTATTCCTATCTTGTAGTTCATTAACCTGCCTGGAGATATTACCTATATAATGCATAAACTAACACTGACATTGGTTATATCTCACTGTTCTTAATATAGAAAATATGAGATACACAGTGCTACAACACACTGACTGCTGCACAGTTCACAAATTAGATTCATGGATCAGTTAGCTCTTTAGAGGACAATTTTTCATAATTTAACCACTTCTAGATGACAAGAACAAATTGCCTTGTTGCTGGTTCTCAAGCAAGTAGTTTAGTTATTTATTAACTTCTTGACACAAAGAATTTGAATCTTCCCACTGTTTTACACTTCTGCCACCACGTAATACTGTACACTATTCAGCAAACCTAAGAGACAATGCAAATATCCTAGATATTTATTTCTGTTCTTTATCCAGTAATGCTATGAGAGAAAGGGGTAAATACTTGCTGTTACTTCTATTCATAAACAAAAGGATTTAGTAAGACAGTCCTGAAGCAGGATTTATGGAAGAATGACTTTAGAAGACCATATGCATAAATTAGAAACTTTAGCATAGTATTAGTATACAAATTCACAAAATTTATGCAGTTGGAAAGGTGGAGGGTAGTTTTCACCATTATTAATTCCCCTTTCAAAGCAAACAGATTTAGTATCTGACAAGGATATGCAAGGCATACAAAAATTACATTAAGAACCAGGTCATAAATGTTTTATTTGAGACACACTATTTTTTTTTTCTATTCTATCCTAATAATCTTTTTTCTTCCATGTTTTCATTGACATTATTAACTTCTGAAGTTAGATTGCTCCGTTGTCTTTATATTGCTTTTCATTTCAATAGTACCTTGTTTCCCAGCTTTGGATGAAAAACAATTCCAATGGGAAACACTACATATTGGGTAGTATTAATGACTTCCTAAACTCCACTGCACCTAATCCAAAGTTTCTGGTCTCTGACCTCTATGTCTAGAGATTTGAAGAAACACATAGATTCATCAAGTAGAAGAAAAGCATGGAAAATATAATCTTTCAGAACATCTGCAGGTGAAACTGGGATTCACACAAACATTACCTTACACTCACATTTTGATTCTCTGCAGAGCAAGTTTTTAGACAGAGCCTGTTGATTTGATTAGTTAAATGCTTAATCTCAGCACAGGATTATGTGAATGGAGCTGAAGCTGGTTCGTCATCACAGGAAATAATACTTTTTTTCAATTAAATTCTTTCAAGAACACAAACATTACATTGCAACAAGACTATCTGATTCTACAAATAATTGCACGTAATAAATCATTTAATATACCTATGCCATTTTGTTGGTAAAAGCTTCAGTCTACCAAGTGCAAAAGATGAAAGCTCCTTGTCATCACTGGAATGTAATGGCTTCTGTAGGAAAATTTGATTTGTAACTCCTGTGCTAGAATTTGAAGAATTGTCCATGAAATATGGACCCCATCAACTGGTCAAAACTCTTTTTCAGTGGAAATAACATATATTTGATTTTTGAAGTATCTGTTTTTCCACAAGACACGTTTGAATTTCATTCATGAAAAAAAACCAACCAACCAACCAAAAAAACCCCTAGAAATCTTAAGATTTTTAAAAACATCCAACACTATCTATTCAGAAATGTTGCTTTCAGAGAAGCTCTGATTAAGATTCCTTAAGCCCTCAGGAGGCTTAAGGCTTGAGGCTCCTTAAGCCTTACTTGAGGCTGCCTAGACACTCCACGTAACCTAGATCCAGTGATGTAGCCCAAAATGGTGCTAGGCAAGCAGGGGAGATTGAAGGCCTGAAATGCATTCTAGAACTTTGTGAGACACTATAATGAACCACCTGAAAATAAATACTTTAAAAAAAACAACAACAACAACAAAAACAGGGGGTAGAGGGAGAAACTAGTTTTCTGCAGCTTTTCATATAGTAAGAAATTAATGTAATATGTTAATTTAGACAGACATCACAACTACCCTTTTTTCCTAAAAGTAGCAGATCTAAAACAACTGCAGATAAAATGTCAAAGCAAAAAAACCCCACTCTTCTCCACAACTTTATTTGTTACAGAGATGCTATAAGATAATGAACTCCCTCAGAAAAGAAAACAGAAGAGTTTTAATTAAAGGTCTCCATACTTCAAACATTTCCTTCAAGGAAGCACTGGAAGCAAACCTAAAATTAGTGTAGAATTTTATATTGCTAGTATATATTACTGCATAATTATTAGTGCATGTTTTAAAATCTGAAATGAAGGCCAAATATTTGAATTTTGTTTAAAAAAAATTTTCATACTTCCCATGACTTCTAAGTGTGTTAAACGAATTGTGCTAAAGCAACCAAAAAGAAGGCAACATATAAAAGCTCCTTTATATTGCAGTTTACCTGCTTGTAGTGATACCTACAAAGATTCTTTTGGTCTGCAGGTAATGAGGTAGAGTAAGAAATCAAAAACTAAGAAAAAACCAAACCACATTACAAATATATGTCTGATTTTCTTTGTTCAGTTTAAAAATAAGTTATTAGAATTACAAATACAAATTTGGAGAACATTTTAAAATTATATTAATCCCAAACACTTTGAAAAGACATATAACACTAGTGAAAGAATTGGGACTCCTGTTGCTCAGCATGCAGCAACCAAAATCCTAATAATACTGGTTTATTTCATCTTTCATAGACATACCAGATGAAATTAATGTGAATGCCTACAAATGCTAAGAAAAAATATTTCATTAAATGATTCATTGCTGATTCCATCTGCTTTAATTTAAAATAATAATAATTGTTGTATCCCCTTGAATAAAGATGTTCATTAAAAAAAGTTCACTCTAATACCTTTAGGATAATTAATACTTAAGCCCAACCTCATAAATCAAATGACAAATAAGCCAGGTAGTTTTAGTTTAATCCTTTATATAGTCTAACATGCAGTTTAAGGCATAATTAGGCTCTTCAGAAAAGAAAGCTAAATATGGTCTACCACAAATAAAAAAATTACATCTATTTCTAAAGAGAATAAATTCAGGGAATAAGAGCCTGCTCTTATCTTGGGGGGGGGAAGGAAAAAATGACAACTACTACAACCTCTTTTGTTACAGCTTTGTAATTTTATGTCACAGGCAAAATAAGGAGATAAACAGCTAATAACACTTCTTTTTTCTCCTTCTGTATCCATGAGTAGAAATACTGATTTAGCTCCTGTCTTTAAAGTGAACACAAAGTCAGGCAATATAGTAAATCAGTTGCAATTACTGTGTCTGAACATGGGCTGTAAGAAATGGGTTAGAAAGTGCATTTAAAATTGAATCTTGAAACAGGACTTAGAAACAAGATCTTTTAAAAAGAAAATTATTTTTATAAAAAAAAAAAAAAAAAAAGACAAATATCAAACAGCTCAATAACATCCCAGTCTAGAAATATTTCCCCATATTATCCCTAATACGGGCAAATGAGTCATTTGGGTTAGACTTTATTCCCAAAAATGTAATTTGAATAAAGAACTGATTTCTCAGAATATTGAATTTCATACACTGATTAAAAATGTCCAGGTCTGCACTATAATTTATTATAATAGTTTTTCATCAGATTTGTGTAAAGGGCTTTTCTCAAGATTCTACTGAGATTAATAATTGGACTGAAAAGATGAAGGTGAAGATTACAGAAATAACATAAAGGAAGATTAAAGGTGCTGCATATCCTTTGTCATAGAATACACTTTCTTTTAAAAGGTGAGAAAGAGCAATTTATTCAGCATTTATTTACAGGTTATTTCTTCACTGAAATTCTCAATCTGGTAACCTTCAAATTCATAGACAGTTTTCACGAGGTGGTCACTTGTCCATTCACAGATGCATCAGAGTGATAAATAAAATGAGAAATTCATTAATCATCTGCATGTTAGACAGGTGGACTAACACATACAACCCTCATATAAACAGATAATACATTATACATTTAAAACAGAGAAGTAGTGAAGTGTATTGTGGTTGCATGCTTGGCCTCTAGAAGAAGTATAAAATATACTAGAAAGAGTACTCCTGTCTTCAAATCACTAGAATTGATCATAGAAACTGTTAAGAATAGGAAAAACTTTTCCATGTCAAACAAAACTCTCCAATTTTCAGATAATTTTTACCATAACAATTGTTATAAGAAACTGCCACTGGACTACTTAAACTGTCAAGATGATACTTAACTTCCTGAAAAAATAAAGAATGCATTTTAAGTACTAACTGCAATTTGGATATAGGATTAAAAACCAGAAGTGGTTGACTGTGTCAGGTTAAATGTAATCCAGCACCCAAGGTGGTAAGAAACATATGTCAAACAAACACTTGAATCAGAATCTGCAGATTCTGTCCGTTCTTCTGAAATAATGCAACATACTCCATGAATAATTTCTATATAAAGACATCCTATAGCTCCATTGCCTGCAATCAGAAGGTAATCTCCATTGGACATGTAGATAATTGGTAAAATAACAATGGAATTTTGTTAATTTGCCTACTGGGCAAAGGGTAGTTTAAATTTTATTAATTGTTTTGAACTTTGTGGGGTTTTTTTAAGTGCAACTGGTGGACTAAATGAGTCAATTGTGGCAACCAATGAAGTATTTTTTTAATTGCAAAATATCAAAGGCCATATACTTCACAGAGGAATGAAGATTTAAGGACTGACAATTTAATGACGTAAAAACATATTGCTATTACCCTCTGGTATAGTCAATTATGTCACAGAATGACTGTCACTTTAGTTAGATTGAAAATTTCTCTTCAATGATAATATTTTGATCTACAGAAAACCCACAAGCGTTACTATGTAAGCATATATGCAAACATTAACCAGGTACTACGCTACAGTTACAATCCAGCAAATCACAGTGATTGTATAACAGGACAAATGCCAAAAGCACATCACTTTGCACTTGTAGCCTTTCAGAATTCTGCTGCAATACACCTGCAATGAAAGATTTTTTCTTGTTATATTCATCAATCACCTTCATATTGGCACAACATTTGGTGAATGGGAGCTTATATGTATCTACAAAAGGGAAAAATCAACTCTAGCTGGTAGGTACTGGCAGTGTCTTCAATGCCAACCAAGAGTAATTATGGAAGACTTTCTTTGTTCTTAAAAACAAAATTATTACAGAGTACATCTCGCTTTCCAATAAATACTGGATATGTTAATACAAGGTTCTCTGTACCTAAGACTGTTAAGCTCTCTGTCTCCACTTGGCAATGCAACCCTTTATCTTCTGTTACTGCCCACTTTCATGCAGAACTGAAACCCTGATACAAGAGATAACAACAGTAACAGCATACAGAACAGAACTGTATTCAAATTAAACCTAAATGTCTTCAACAATAAACCAAACATTTCCATAAAGAACAGTTTTATTCACTTTTTCAGAGGAGAGGTAAGTTTAGTAAGGTAAGCACCAAAAGTCTACAACTTAGGAAGAAGGATCAAAGCACCCATTGTCAGCAGGACTTCAGTTTCAAAGCTATTAGATTTTATTTCTTTACAGCACATCAAAGTGAAGAAAAATTCCTTGAGCAGATGGAGAAATCTGTCATTTCTGAGAATGGAATTTCCCTTGTAAACTTTAATGGAAGAGAAACAGGCTTTGCATTGGGAAATATGTTGTTTTTTCTGGCATTATGCAATCTATTTGTGTGTTTAGTTTTTTATTTTCTCTCAACTAAAAAGCAGCAAATTATTTTAGAAACATGATGCATTAATAGCTTACTTCCATCCTGTGTACCCAGTAGCTAAACAACCAGCCAGGAGCTCCATATCTAAGGTATAACTGTGGAGAAAAACCCTTGGGAGAGGCAGTTATTTCCACCTTTGAAAGAGAATATTCAGTAAAATAGCTCTATATGACAAAAATAAGACTATAGGCATTAACAAAGCTTCAGCTCCAAATATCTTCATGCAGAGGATTCAAAGAACCAGTGGCAGGATTCCTCATGCAAACCAAATCAGTAGTAACTAATGGGGCAGGTTAAGAAGCTCTTGCTCTCATATCATCCCCATTATTATAAAAGTTAATTACTTGATTGTCTAGTCCTGCAGACACTTGAAAGCACTGTTGAAATGGCTTTAATCCCCTTTAACTTTTTTTTTTAAATTGCCATTTTGCAATTTTAAAAATTGTAGAAGTTATATATATTTTTTTAAGAATACGATACAGAGGCAGCGTAGCAAATACCATCAGCTTTTCACACAACTCTCTTCAGTCCACATTTTGTTCCAAAGACTTTTTCAAGCCATTTTATTTCAGTTGGAGACAAAACTCATTGAAATCAACCAGACAGACTCTGTAAGAAGTCCAGTATGTACATATGTTTCATGTTATGAATAGGAAGACACAAATAATACTACTATATTCCCAATGGATCCAACATCAAAAATAATATCCACTCCCATTCAAATAGAAGAAAGATTTATAATATGCTTCTGGCATACCCTAGTAAGTGGACAACAATAGGTAATGACTCAACAAGTTAATCTCTTTCTCTCCTTCCACAAGCCTCCCTCAATATTCTTACCATCTCCCCAAAGAATGACAAAAAAATCTAGGATTTTCTGTACTTTCATGTGTCACAAATGAACATGTAATAAAACCAAAAGGAGACTCTTCTGAAGTTAATGAGTTTAAAAGAACTGGTTGCATATATAAAGATATACAAATAAATATCTTCTATATTCCTTCTCCAGTCCTCTAAGTCAAAACCAAGGTAGGCAAGAGACAATCCTAGAGAAAAAAAAAAAAAAATCTTACAAATCCTTTTGTTTTGGTAAATATATTCTTCCAAAAGGTTCAGGAAACTGCTAATCTTCTCCTTGTGGTAACTTCCTCAAAGTATAAGCAACTGCAAATGGCTTCTTTTTATAAAGCAAAATGCAATCGATTAAAAAGCAGATTTCCAGGTGGGAAAATGAAATTAATTTGTTAGCAGCTAATTGACCTTTATATCACACTATACTATCTGTTTAATTAAAGCAGCGAAGTATGTTAATCTTAATTTATTCAGCATTACTTTCTTTAGCTGATGAAAGAACATAAAACAAAATAAATAATAATAAAGAAAATTTTTCTGAAATTATTGCAGATTATCTAGATTGTAAATACTAGGACCAGTGTGGTAAAGGAGGCTAGTTAAACAAGTTGGACACGGATTTAAATCAAATTTGTAGGATATTGGCTTTGGCACTCTGAATTCATACTTAGGTAGGTACTAGGATGTAATAAAGAGGTCTACATTTATTTACATCTCTTACATTGTCATAACTGCATATGGAAAATATACCAGTTCTATAACTCACACAAATCTGCAAAACTTTCTGAAGAAAATATTTTTCAACCAAGTAATGGGAAACCTGTAATACAACTTTTGCCTAAAGAAAAGGAGTTTACATTTATTATATTGCTACAGTGTTCTATCCATTATAGCCAACAAATAAGATCATGTTTAGCAATGTTGCAATAAGTGGCTACAAAATATTTGAAAGGAATCAAGCCTTTAGGCATACGGCACTACAGTGGAGTGAAAACTCTAGCGAGCAGTTTCTCAGTTATCCATACTGGTGACTGAAGACATTAGGATATCACTCTGAAGCTTCATCGTCTCAAACTCCAGAACCTAGAATCCAAGGGTAAGTGCTTGAATCTATTTTTAAAATGATATTTCTATTAATTTTTGCATGCAGATTAATATTTATTTAGCCCACACTTGGAGTCAATCAGAAGCTGATAAAACTAATTAGTGCTTAGCAGAGACATAGCTAATGAAAAATGCTGATAGATCACAACAGGAGATGAGGACTCTCAGTGGAGAAACTTTGATTTGCTTTCTACTTGCATTTTTATCAAATGATAGCCAGGTAAGAGACAATATATAAAGAACAAACTACATAAAAGTGAACTCCACAAGCCACGACTGCTGGTATTACACAATTTATACTATCCTAAGCCCTCCAACTTTGCAATGTAATAAACAACTGACGGACATAAGTGAATTATAACTTTTCTATTTAAGTAATCATGAACAACTGTATAAAGTGCAGAGCATATTCTTAAAGATCTTTTTTCTTTTTTTTTTTTTTTTTTCTTCTGGCATAAAATGGAAACTATTATTCTATAAGCAAGGTTATTCTCCCTTTCAGTTCCACACTCATAATGAAAACAATCTAAATATATCTAATATAAGTCTTAACAAACTTATTCACAAACACTGGCATGAAGCTTTCACTGCAGTTAGTGGAAATCCATTGACACAACAGGTCAGATACAAAAAGCTTAATTTTTTAGACCAGAATACTTTCTTTGGACTTTTATTCAAAGGCTGCACACTGTTTTTTAAACACATAATTTAAGCTCCTGCTCCCTTGGGAGTTGTACAGCAGTTAATGACATTAAAACAACAACTAATCCTAGGCAAGCAAATAAGTAGTAGGCATTTGCAAACTGTTGCAGGAATTTTGAATTATCAGTGCTGGTAAGTATTATTCAACTTTACAATATAATGAGTGTATTGATACTTGAATTAATTTCAGAACTCTAGGAATCATCGCATGGTCTTAAAGTCTATGAAGGCAAGGAATTCAAACACAAAGACAAAATTTGCTCACTAGTATGCCCATTTCAGCAATAAATTAAAGAAAAAAAGCAACCACGTTATTTCAGTATATGTTTGGCTCTAAACAAATGAATTCATTTGAGTCTATGGTTTGATCCATTCAGATTATATTATTAAATTATTGAGTATAATAAATAGAAATCTGTATATAATATATAAATTAACAAAACGTAAAAATATTTTCCTTACTGAAATTACACCAGACAAAAGCAAAGCAACATTATCAAAACAATATTTCTTTCACCCTCCTGTCAAATCTTTATTTTTTCACAGAAAGCTTAGAGATTTAATTCTGATAAACATTGTTTTCATGGAATATCAACTGCTACAAAAAATGTCTTCATCTTACTTTTTTAAAAAATGCTTTGAAATGAAAGACAAAAATATGTAAGAGTAATTTTTGTATTTACATACATACATATGCTTTGAGAATATATCCAATGGTAGAAACAGTTCCACAGAAACAGAAATTTCCTCCTCTGTTTAATTTTTTTCTCTATTTCTCTCTTCATAAAGAAATAGTATATGGCAAGGAATATATAAAGAAGTAAATACATAAATACACAAAGTCATAGTGACTTGATTCTAAGCAAAAGTACCCAGACAACATTAATGTCTTTTAAGAATCTCACTGGAGTATAAAAAATGCTACATTTTGCTTAGTTTTCCCTTGACTGTAGCAGCAGAGTATTTTATACATCTCTTTCTTTCCTCTTTTTCCGTATGTAAAAACTAAAATACAAAGAGGATATAATTTGTATTTCTGCAGGGAAATTAAACACACATGATTTTTTTTTTCCTTAGTATCACAATACTATGTGACACAGGAAAAATGAATTTTCATATATAAATTATGAAAGTCTGATCTAAACTTTGGATCACATCTTATATAGGTGACACTGACCTATGAAGTTAATGATCTCTTTTTTAAAAGCATTTGATTACTTTTCCTGTCTGCATCAATTCTTTATTTGGTTTATTCAATCACTTAAAGTGTTTCCACAAAAAAACAGAGTTATAACATACAGAAAAGCAATTGCTATAACTTATCTTATAAAATTTTCATGAAAAAGAGAAAAACAACTAAATATCTCCATTTCCTTCTAAACGTGAAAAGCACCTTTCCAAAAGGTAATAAAGTTCAAAGCATCTCAGGTCATGTGTTCTTTTCAGATGGCTTTGGTTCACACACATAGCCAATGTGTCTGGCATATTGACTTTTAATTACTTTAATGGGTCTCTTACAAAGATAAATCTTACGAAACTTCAAGAAATATCTCATGTTCACCTAAATAATAAAGAACAAAAGGAATCATAATTTAATTATTCAGCTTTGACATCTGTTTTGTGCATGTCTTGCACCCAGTCACTGCAATAAAGCAAAGCTTCCTGAGTACACCTTATTTCGGAAGCAGTTCAGTAACATGAGATAAGCCAGAAGCTGGAAAATGTCATTCATTTTACTATTTAACATAAAATGATGAAGACTCTTCCAGTTAATCACTACAAGCAAAAGGACCATATAAAAAATAATTAAAACATAATTACTTTTCTTCTTCATTATTGGATATATTACACTGGTATGCTGGATTTTATGCAGAACAGCAGTATGATTTAAGAGCTATATCAACATCTTGCTATTGTGTTTCTCATTCTCTATCTTAACAACTGTAGTAAATGAAAAGTTATTTGGGTTTTTTTTCCATGGATTGCAAGGCTTTTTACTCACCATTTATTTGATGCTTGTGCCACAAACTGCAAAGAAATATAGAGACACCCAAACTTCTGAATAAGCTGGTTCAGATATGGCAGCAGAGTAAGGCGCTTGGATGAGCATTTTCACTGTCACAACCACAAGCTGCTTTATTTCAGGGAATCTCTTACATCTCTTGACAGCAAACTGGGCAATTTAAGAAGGCTTCCTATTCTTTTTTTTTTTAATAGTAAATCAATATAACTTCTTTTCACCATCCTGTCCTGTCATTTTCTAGAGACATTTGAAGGGTCTTTCTTAGTTTTGCTATTTTCCTGAGTACTATGAAACACAGGTAAAAACTACAAAAAGAAATGTTCTTTTAAAATGGGGAACCAACAGAAATAAAGGAAAAAAGATGCTAGCAACAGCCTTCAATGCTTTTCTGGAAGATACTCCAATAGTTCAGTACTAAACAAAACAGAACAGTCCAGTATACAAGTAGGAGGGGAAAACAACAAACAAAACCAAAACCAGAATCTTCTTTAATTGTCTTGTGTTTTCATATAACTTAGTTAATTTCTAACAGTAAAAATTGAGAAAGAAGTAGTAAAAGTAGTAGGTAAAAGCAAGATAGACAAACACAAGTTTAAATAAAGAAAAACAAGCAAGATTAGAAATTGATGTCTCTAAAAATATTATGGCTTATTTCATATTTTTGTTCGACAATTAATCTGGCATTGTGCATAGAACCAGAAACAAGGATTGTATCTTTTTAAACCTGGCTGTCGTCTTTTATTTTTCTTTCCCTTTGGAGAAATCTTTGTGGTTTTGTTTTTGTTTTTTATCTTTTCTCTTTGAGTGACATAGGGATAAGAACTAATTCTAACTTATACACATCCTGCAATGGTAAAAGCAGTTGGGACCCAGCATTTGCTAACATCCACGTATGGACAAGTGGTCTGGTCCCAGCCTGCCTGGCACTGAGCAGCACCCGGGGCTTCCCCTACCTGCCTGCAGGCCTAGGAGCCTATTTCTGCTCAACCAGGGTCCCTCAGTCCCAGCCACAGTGACAGGCTTTAAAGCCTGTCCCCAGCCCTGCCTCTGGCTCCATATCCTAGATGGACCTTCACCCTACGACAGACCCCCTGGACGTACGCTGCAGCTCAGCTC
>NW_010296252.1:17854-60800 GCF_000700745.2 Antrostomus carolinensis | reverse complement strand
TCTTTCCCTGGCCCCATCCCCATTTCCTTCTGACGGTGGCCCCTTGATGGACCCTGGATTTCATTTTTCACTTGCCATGTCTGGAACCATCAATGGACCCTGTTACCATCACCTAGCTCTGCACACGCTGGTCAGCCCCACCCTACCGCACCCATGGGTGAGGGCACGGCCTGTGCTGTGTGACCTCCAGCTCCAGCTCCTGCTCGGGAGCCGCCAGCCCTCGCTGCTGCCTGACCTAGCTACTGACTGTGGCTCTGCATTCCCCTGTCTTCCCAGCTTTCTCTAACTCTGCTGTAGCCACTTTCCAAAATTATTTTCTGAGAATTCTAATCCAAATTTTGAGTAAATAATGGCACTTATCTTTTCTTATTATCATTTCATCCAAAGTTCACCCATTATTCATATCATATCCTCTTACATAACAGAAGATTAGTGTTAATTAACAGGAGAATTTTCTAAGTGAACTAGAATAAAAATGTTTAAAATACTTAAAAAAACCCCAATTTTCTGCCTTAAAGAACTGAAGTAAACCAGTATCACCATCTCGATACTTCATTTGCTCACTACTATTTTATTTTAATTACAAAACTGACAATGTTATTTTGTAAACTCAGATCACCAAGTTAAATTCATGGAAGCTTTAATCTGACTCCAGCTGCATCCTCTTGATGAAGAACAGAAGCTGTGGGTTGTTTGTTTCCTTGTTTGTTTGTTTTCCTGTTTTGTAATTTTAAATTTATTTATTTATTTTTAATTGGAAAGAGGCTTTGGAATATCTTTGCCAGCTTTTTTCCTCAGACTAATTTCCATGTTTATAAAAGAAAGGCCACCCACATTGTCTGTTTCCATTCACCACTGGACAAGAAACTTTAAAAATCATGTTGCAATAATAACAGATATTATTTCACATTTATTTAAATGTAGACATTTCTACCGAAAATGCCCTTATACCCTCAGAGCAAGAACTAGACACAGGCAAAGCTGCCAGCTATACAATGCATTAGATTGCAAGGGCAGTGAAATGTAGCCAAAGCTTGCTTTGACTATACCAAAACCTTGGAAAGCCAGACTGGTGGCTGCTGGCTGTCAGAAAGATGAAGAGAGCAGCAACCTCTCCTTGGAAGATTGCTGTCTTCCTTAAACCGAGTTTTAGCCCAAGTTTGCACACATGCTCCCAGCAGCATGATCCTCGGTGACCACTTCTGATTTAATGTTCCAGTTTTGTCTGTTTCTTCTGACTCTCCCTAATTTTGTCCAGGGACAGAAGTCAAAACAGTCCTGGGTTTTAACAACTTGGAAAAGGAATCAGCTAGTTCTGAATATGCACACCTTCCTAGTTCAGAAATTGCACACAATTTAAAAAATATTTTAAATCTAATATATGTAACTCTTATTCTAGACAAAGAGTTACAGGATTTCAGCACTCCCACCAGAACCTATGGTAACACATACAGTCTTGGGCCCTTGCACTCTGTATATTTCACTTTAATACTCTTGTATTGTTCAGCACTTCTTTGACATTCATCTCAAAGTTCAGGGTGAACAGACAGACAAATAACAGAAGATGTGAGGAAAGAGTCAAAGTAAGAAATTTTAAACAAGAGAAATAGCTACCTATTGTGAAAAATGAAATTAAGAAAGGGATTTGATGAAAAAGACAGGCAGTCAGAAAGGTTCCTGCATACCTAACTAACAAGTTTCCTGAAAAAAGGGTTTAACACTGGAAAAAACATAATGAAGGGAGTATGAAGTAAACTGAAAAGAATATATTAAATTGATTTGAGTTTGAAGAAAAGCATAATTTTTTCTTGAAATTTATCCTGTGATGTTTGAGGACTATTTGAGCTCAGCTTTCAACAGCACAATTACAGTTGCAGAAATGTAAACTGAGATTTCAGAAAGCCAAAGTGTTTACAAAGGGATAATGGAAGGTAGGAAACTTAGGCCAAAGGGGAAAGAAGAAGGAATGCTGCACTAAAGAGTGAAGTGTCTTGTCAAGGATGATGCATGTTCACATCCAGAAAAGACAGTGAAAACTGGGGAGAAAATCAGGAGACAACCACAGCAAAGCAGTCATTCCCAAATCTTTCCCATCAATGACCTCTTCGGCAACAGCCAAAACTTCCTGGGACTCTTTCCTTCTCTTCCCTGCCCCCTTCTCCTTTTCATTCAGTTCAGGTTCTATCCACCTTGAAAAAGATTGTTTTGTTTTGTTTTTACTGTAAGAAGCATACTGAATATGATGGACTGATAACTCTCACAGCTCCAGAAAGCAATATGAGCAGAAACCATCCTAACTTAGCTATTCTTTGCCTGGTAAAGTCCTCCAAAACTATTTCAGCAGGTCATGTATTGCAAATACCTTTAAACACTTATGATACAGACTGCTGCTCATCCATATTGTGCTTGTTACAGCTGCCCCCAAGACACCTAAGCAATGTCCAGACACGTTCTGTGCCGTAGCATGCACCAGGAACCATTCTCAACTGCAGGCAAGCCTCTATGAGGTTATACCCTCTCTCACTTTCTACGTGCCTCCAATGTTATCACAAAAGGTCTTATACCCTCAAGTACTCTTACATGTCTAGATGTAACTGATGTAGCACCTGAAGCATGCGAACATCCTAGTTTCATCCTTGAAAATATTATTTTCTAAGCTGCATCACTTTCTTCACATTATTTCTAAAACTTGTAGCAGAAAAGTATGGAAACATGCATATGTATTATGATTTAGAGTCTCCTAGATATCACCAAGAGAAGTCATAAGACAAAGTCTAGTTTGAAAACTGAAAATCTATGCTACTTAGTCCAACAGTCAGGTCCATAGATTTGTTTTATTCAACAGTATATATTTATAGATGTAAGCTTTAGAAGTGTGTTCCAGTTCAAATCTTGAACTTATTTCTTATAGAAATGCCTCAGGGAGCCAGAATTAATACTCCATCCCCTTCTGTGTATGAAATACGCACTAACAAGAATGGGTTAAGCACAGAAAAACATAGAGATTTGAAACTGCTTCTGCTACTGTAGGGTCACTTCACCTACAAAAGCCTTTCACAGTAGTCAGGCTGGCATTGCTGTCCCTCTGCCTTTTGCTCCCTACCCTAGACTTTGCCAAAGCTAGAAAGTGACAAATGAGCTATGGCTTTAGGCAAGCCCCAGGCTCTAGTCAAAAACTATCTTTGATCTTCATCTCCTGCACTATACACCAGTTTTCCTTTTTACCATTCATACATTTAAACAGCAACTCTCCACTTTGAATGTAAAATCTCAAAACATTACTTAAATTAGCTGAAAGTCTTATACAGCAATGTTAATATCAGCAAATCTTTACAGATATGTTTCTTAAATGTCTTTCTTACTCAAAGAAGACTGTACTACAGTTGCTCTGTAGTATCATATATATGCTGTGCCAGGTCTTACTATATTTTCCCCAATACCAAACTTTATGAATGGTATCCAGCTCAAAGAAAGCTTTGAGGCACAATTGTATTGGTGGGGGAAAAAAATAAAAAAAAATAAATGGTGAGACCAAGAGAAAGACTGGAAGAGTTTGGAATTGCATCTCCTATGTCCTGTGCTCCTCTATATGAAGGAAATGAATCTCTTTCCGAGTCAAGTGTCAAAAGAAGAAACAGTAACAGATATCACCTGGGGTTAACAAATGTATTGATGATACTTTTGGAAATACTCCAGTCTTAATCCAGCCTGTGGGGTTTTTTTTGTTTTGCTTAGGTTTTTTCTGCTGGTATCCCTCACCAAAATAAAAAGAAAACAAAACAAAACACTCTTTGCCGCAGTAACACAACCCTATCACAAAATACCTGCATATATTAATAAAATAAAACTAAAATGTTCTATCTGAAGGGTGGGGAAGTGCTATGGCAAGACTACATACTTCCTCAATTAATATTTTATAATACTTTAGGTCTAGAGTAGTCTAGTCTATAGTAGTTTTATATTACTATACCCATACTAAATTAGGTGAATTTAAACTTATCTATATGAAGTCTGGTAGAAAACTTTTGCTGGAAATTTTCTTTCACTTTTTAGGTAGGAAAAAAAAAAATCATGGACAAAGCATAAAAAGTTTTATCCGGAGAAAACACTAGAATTTTGTGCAAGCACAGAAAAATATCAATAGAGACAAGCTCCTTAGTTTTACTGTTCCCATGTGTAACTCTTAAGAAATGCAAAACTGAAGCTGCTCTCTTGAGAAGTGGTAATGCCCAAAGGACTAAGAAGAGAATCCTGCCTGAATTAATTATTCATCAAGGATTATTCATCCATTTTTAAATGCAAAGATCTGCTCCGGATTAGCATAGTCATATTTATATTTATTCTTCATATTTTGAAGACAGTTACAATATACAGTGCTTCAGCACAGTATAATTTGGAACGACCAAATGGGAAAATGAAAATTGAATTATAGTGTTTTCCATTAACACATAAATTACAAGCAGTCATAGAGTTAGCCTAGAGCTCTGAAGACTTGCTAAATCCTAATGTCCCTCAAATGAGACCTGGAGTTTTTGTGTATTTATTTATATAGTTCTGATTTTTTCAGAGCTGATAGCAAAAATGAACTGGAGAAAAATAAACAAAAGCTTATCAGCCTACCTTTCTAGTCAAATTGGGTAGAAAGTTTTAATGTTTCTTTGCTTAAAGTAGAAAAATGTTTACATATTGCTAATTTTGAAGAGTCTCTCTGTTCTGCATAATGCACATCGCTTGCTTTGTGGCAAGCCTGCAGAAATATCTGCCACTACTTGAATCACACATCATCATTTTCAGGACATGAAAGATCCACAATTTCACCTTTTGTTTGAATTCTAATGAGAATTATACTATACTCAGGGGATGGAAGGATAAGAATTCCCAAATTTCTTGAGCAAAATGCAGCTCTTAATAATAGGATTGTCTAGTATTCCCAGAGCATTTTGAAGTCTATGCAGAATGAAACTCCTATTAAAATTTCTATTGTATTTCAATGGCATAATAGTACAGACATGAAATATTTTCTATTTTCAACTGCTGCACAAGCCACTGTTCTTGGAACATCACTTCTTGGTAATGTACTTTAAGTACATAATGTTTGGAAAATGGCTTTTTTCAGTTTTTTTGTTTTCTTAAGCTATTAGGTTTTGTCTCTTTTTTTCTTTTTTTTTTGGCATGATATTTCATGACATCTCTGAGGCCTGCAAACTTTTAAATACATAAACCTTCCAACTTCCATGTTATCTCCTTTTTCTTTTTCTAAAGATGATGAGTTGTGAAAAAGACAAGCTGAATTTTCACGTAGTATCTTAAAAGAATCCTGTGGCAAATGAACAAGGTAAACTGTTAAGACCTGCATGACTCCTGTGGCTTTGTCATTTGAAAAAAATAGAAGGAAGTGAAGAGTGAAGAAAAACACAAATATCTCTTCACCCAAAAATCCAACCAACTCATCTCAGAATTTCAGAAAGGCTCTATATTTAATATGAAATCATAAACATAGTCCTAAGCCTATATCTATATGTCAAGTATCTGCTCCTTTTCATAAGAAACTTTTTAAAGAATATTTTGGGTCTAATTTGCTTTTAAAAAAAATCTCCAATGTTTGCTATTATGAATAGAATCAAAACTTGCTAATATTTTCTGAATTTCTCGTGCTTTCAAAGGTCTGCCTCCATTATGAAAATATATATTTGAAAGTTACTGTCTTACTCCATTGATTAACTCTGTGCATATCAGTTACATAAGGATTTTTTTTTAATTAAAAAAAAAAGACCTTCTCTCCACCTATAGGCAATTCAAAACCAGCAGAAGGTTAATATACTTATTCCACAAACATCAGTGCATTTCCTAAATTCAGCATAAAAAAAGGGTCAGGATAACATGAATGTAGTGGGCAACAGGAGAAACGATTTTGCCTAGGAAATGATGGAACCAGAGGAAACTAGTTAGATCCTAGTTATACCGGCAAGAATGTATGAAGGAAAAAGATACTGTTAGTTATGAACCGAAAATATTTGATAACTTTAGAGACAAAATAAACAGCTTCCTTGGAAGACCAGTTCTAAGTAATTTTACTGGTTCACCAAAGGTAGCAAAGCAATGCTAAGAATTATTTACCATAGATTGAATTTAGCAACTGAATGTGAAGGTAAAAGGTAAAACAAGAAAAACTAATTAGTTTCATCTGTATTACAGATTCAATGAACTCTTAGAAAATATGCACAACAGCAGCCTGCAGAAAGCTTTTCTTAACATATCATGCTTCTCTATTGTAAACTAAAGAACCTATAGGGTTTTAATTACTTGAGTACAATAGTATGTCTTGCTTTCAATAAGATGCTTGTTCAAAAAGAACATGAAAGAATCATTCAAAAAGAAGGTGATAATGCATATGTATGGTGTCTTAATAAAAAGAAATTGCATCTTTCTTTTTTCTTTCCCAGCTCATTCTCTCCACCCCTTTTTCAGAAGCTGCATATTTTTTAAATCAGTTGCCTAGTCACTAAGTGAAAGAGTATTAGATGACTTTTAACATACTTGAATTTTCAGATAAAATGGAATGCTTGAAAGATTCAACAATGATTGAAGGTGTTTCTTCACTTCACACTTCAGCTCCCTACTAGTGAAGCACTTTGCTGCCCAGATGAGATTCTTGCAATGGTTTTTACTCAATGTAAGCAGATTAAGAGATGACAAATAACCAAAATCCAAAGATCAAAAGATGTAGCAGAAAAGCTAGCTCCACCATAGCTACACATATAAGATCCCTGCTTATAATCTCGATTCTGATTGTAAAGCTACTGTTTGCCATCTTCTTTATCAACTTCCTGACTCTTTTAAAATTCCTAAAGTGTTAAAAAATATATTATAAATCAAGGATTACAAATGTGATTAAAAGTGTGTTGAAATGATTAATCACACTAACATTTATATTAGGGTTAGCCTTATATATGATCACATTAGATCTTATATAATGGCACAAAAGCATGGAAGAGCTCTCCTATAGCAACACAGATTTTAGAGGAAGTCTATGATTTCTGGACTCAAAGACTCACTGACAGAGTCTAGGAAGTTCTCAAACTCCAGGCAAGCTAGCAAGAGGCATTACCCTTTAAACATATTCTAATGACCTGTAATTTTTTTTGCCTTTAATACATATTTATTATACCTAACTAGTGCCTCCTATACATTTGTAAACCAGAAAGCATCACTGAGACTTTGTGAAAATAAGAATCGAACCATTAGGGGCAGAGTGCTGGGGATGAACAAGTGGACAGTGGGATCTTGTTCCTGGTAGGGAATGCTAGATAAATTCTGCACTCAGCTGATGAAGCCTATGTCAGGCATCTCCAAATAGCCTTCAGCAGGGCAAAGTTCACAGCAAACTTCTACATTAAGGTGAATCTCTTCTTATTTATTACAGAAGTCTTAAGAAAGTAAGGTGAGAGTGCTTGAAATGCTGCATCTCCAATCCTCTTTTAAGAAAGCACTACTGAAAAACTTGCAAAAATGCTTGTTCCTGGAATAAGGAACATTTTTACAAACAGTGCATTTTTACAAACCAAAAAAAGGTGTGATTGGATAAGCAGAACCACCCTTGAAACCACTTAATTTCAGTAAATATGATTCACACAGCCCTTCAGCGAATAAAATACCCTCCCTAAAACCTTGACCATCTGCCTGTCAATTTAAATCAATCATTTGGCATTTTTTTTTTTCCAAATCAAATTTGCTTTAGAAGTGTGAGGCCTTATCCAAAATGTCAAAAATCAAAGGAATATTTATTTTACTGGGTTTTGGATCAGAGCATTGTGTGAATATACAGACAGCTTTGACACTTCACTCATTTAGTAAATATAGAAAAGAAAATTCTGAAGCATATATGACTTCACTGGGAAAGAATCCCACACCTACTCTGCACCTGTGGGAACCAGTTCCCCATACCTCAGGTCTGGAGCCAAATCTAAACAGTATTATTTCCCACAGATGGTCTTTGCATCCAAAAGGACTATCAGAGGTACAAGACATAGAGCTGTATCCTCTCTCTGTTGATTTGAGAGAAAAAATATTCTAGTTTTTCTTCAGAGAGTTTTTCCCTCTTTCAAAAGACAAAGTGTGTTTACTAAACTGCCTCATTAGAATGAAGCAGTATTAAAGCTGAAAGTTTGGTGTTTTGTTTACTTGTTTTCCAGCTGAGGCTTTAAGATGCAATGTTTTAGCATTGCAGAGAGATGCCTGCTACTGCTCTGCCCTTGCATGTCACTCTCGGATCAACTCTTGTGATAAGAGACTTGTTTTATCTCAGTTATCCTTTTTATTTCCATTTATTTGCTCAGCAACTTTTCACTACAGTTTTATACAGTCAATATTTGTACTAGGAAAAAAATCATAATTTCAAAGCAATATTTCCATGACCCTTTGTCTTTACTTTAAAGCCCAGTTGGTACATAAACACCAGCCTACATGTTATCATCATGGCAAATTCTGCCTCAGAAATATCAGGACTCAGGAAATTATCATTTACTCAGAAGAATATAAAATGACACTATTGGTTAAAAGATAAAGCAAACTGAAAGGATATTTCACGTGGTATTTTAATGTGATAATTAATTCCTAAACATCTGAGTTTCAGTCTTCATATAAGTAAGTGGATGCTAATAGACCATCCATAAAGACTCCCCTTGTTAAAATACAAATTAGATATCCCTTATGTTTATACATGTGTAAGTACAATTAATATTGCAACCCAACTGGAAACAAAATTGCTTTATTTAACCAACCATTGCAAAGCAATCAAATGTGGTATCAAATGTAATTGTAGAAGATCCATTTGGGGAATAACAGCAATTATTTCATACAGAATTCACTCCTCCTTCTTCCAGTTCACGGATGATTTCTTTTATGTATCTCTATGCCAAAAAATAATTGGACCATCACAAGTGTCAAAACCACCTGCATTTCACTCTGCACCATACAAGAAGATTCAAACTAACAGGGCTGCTTCATTTAGAAATATTGGTTTGTACCTCTGATTTGTAACTGCATTAATCTAAAGTAATTTAAGTAGGTTTTATTTCTCCAGCTGTACATGCAGCTAGGGAATTGGGCAATACTGATAGAGTAGATATGCCAGAGAATGGCATTTCATTATTTGCCTGGAGCTAAGCACTTTGGATTTGCCTTCATAAACTTCACAAATATTCTCTAAAGCCTTAACAGTTTTATAACAGGTAAGTATTATTTTAAGGCTGTAGATGTAAAATGCAGTTCAGATATTTTAATTGACATTGTGCTTAATCAGGAAACAACACGTTACAATTCAATATTAATGATTTTTTTTTCCTTTTTTACTCAGAAGACATTCAGTATTCACAATTATTATTCTTAACTGATATTCCTTTAAATCTTTTTGTACTTTTTCATAAATTAATTAGTACTTGCCAAAATTATTTTGATATTGAATTATCAATGCAAAATACCAAAATCCATTATGATCTTTATTTCTGTCACTTACGTAAAAACTAATGTTCAATAGGTAAGATATATGCCCTTAGCTCATTTTAGACTTTTATTTTTACTTTTGAGACATTCAATATACACCTGAGAAGCATTCATTTACTAATAAAAAGAATATACATAGCCCTCAGTATCAATCTGTGTATTTAGAAAGCTATGCAAGGTGATAGCAGGATAGGAATATGAAAATACATTAGCTAACACCAGGTATTCACTGTTCAAGAAATTGCTGGGTCACAGTTTCCCAGGTTTAAATTCATATCAATCTGAAATTTCTGGGTTCATGGCTATTTGTCATTTTGCTGAGCATGAACAAGCTGTTTCAGATAAAATCAAAATAAAATTTTGAAATTAGAATCGTAGAGTCATTTAGTCTGAAAAGTCCTTTAAGGTCATTGAGTCCAACTGTTAAACTAGCATTGCCAAGTCCGTCAAACCATGTCCCTAAGCACCACAACTACAGGTCTTTTAAATACCCTCAGGAATGGTGACTCCCCCACTTCCCTGTACAGCCTGTTCCAATGCTTGACAGCCCTTTTGGTGAAGACATTTTTCCTAATATCCAATCTGAACTTTCTGGGGCACAACTTGAGGCCATTTCCTCTCGTTCTATCACTCGTTACTTGGGAAAAGAGACTGACACCCACCTCACTACAGCCTCCTTCCAGGTAGTTGTAGAGAGTGATAAGGTCTCCCCTCAGACCCCTTTTCTCCAGACTAAACAATCTCAGTTCCCTCAGCTGTTCCTTGTAAGACACGAGCTCTAAACCCTTCACCAGCTTTGTTGTCCTCCTTTGGGTATGCTCCAGCATCTCAATGTCCTTCTTGTAGTGAGGGGCCCAAAACTAAACATTGTATTCAAGGTGCAGCCTCACCAGTGTCAAGTACAAGGGCACAATCACTTCCCTAGTCCCGCTGGCCACACTATTTCTGATACAAGCCAGGATGCCATTGGCCCTCTGGGCCACCTGGACATACTGCTAACGCATGTTCATCCGGCTGTCAACCAACACCCCCCTCATGCAATTGGCCTTTGCCCATCAATCCAGCCTGCCCAGATCCCTCTGTAGAGCCTCCCTACCCTTCAGTAGATCAACACTCTCACCCAGCTTGGTGTCACCTGCAAACTTACTGATCCAGATCAGTAAGCCCCTCATCCAGATCATTGATAAAGATATTAAATAGAACTAGCCAAGTTCTTTATATCTTTATATCTGAGCTCTGGGGAACACCACTTGTGACCAGCTGCCAACTGGATTTAACTTCATTCACCACAACTCTTTGGGCCTGGCCATCCAGCCAGTTTTCCATCCAGCGAAGAGTACACCTGTCCAGTCCATGCGCAGCCAGTTTCTGCAGGAGAATGCTGTGGGAAATGGTGTCAAAGGCTTGACTAAAGCCTAGGTAAGAAAAATCCACAGCCTTTCCCTCATCCACTAAGTGTGTCACCTTGTCATAGAAGGAGATCAGCTTAGTCAAGCAGGATCTGCCCTTCATAAGTCCATGCTGGCTGGGCCTGATCATCTGGTTGTCCTGTAGGTGCCACATGATGGCACTCCAGATGATGAGCTCCATAACTTTCCCCTGCACTGAGGTCAGGCTGACAGGCCTGTAGTTCCATGGATAATTCTCAAACATTGGTAAAGATTCATTTAATTATTGATTAATAGTCTAGACAAGTGGTCTGTGCAGTGGGTGGGGAACTGGCTGACAGGCAGCACCCAGGGGGTGGTGGTAAATAGCTCTTTTTCAAACTGGCAATCTGTCACAAGTGGGGTAACCAGGGATCGATATTGGGCTCAGCACTGTTTAATATCTTCATAAGTCATCTGGATGACAAGATCAAGTGTACCTTGATAAAGCTTGCTGATGATACCAAACTGAGTGGGGAAGTGGACACTTTGGAAGGGAGAGTCATCCTGTAGGAAGACCTGGACAAGCTAGAAGAGCAGGCTAACAAGAACATTATGGAGTTCAACAAGGACAAGTGTAAAGTCTTGCACCTGGGAAAACATAATCCGAGAGTGCAATACATACTGAAATCTACCTGGCTAGAGAGCTGCTCTGTGGAAAGAGGCCAATATGAGTGAACAGTGTGCTGTAGTGGCAAAGGCAGCCAACAGTCTGCTGTCTTGCATCAAGAGCATCACCAGCAGAGATAAAGAAGTCATTATCCCACTCTTCTTGGCACTTGTCAGGACACACCTGGAACATTTTGCTCAGTTTTGGTCCCCACTGTACAAAAAAGTTGTGGACAGGCTGGAGAAGGTCCGAAGAAGGGCCACAAAGATGATCAAAGGACTGGGAAGCCTGACTTATGAGGAAAGGCTGAGAGAATTGGGTTTGTTCAGCCCTGAGAAAAGAAGGCTTAGGAGAGACCTTATCACTATTTTCTAGTACTTAAAAGGTGTCTACAAAGATGGAGACTCACATTTTACAAGGAGTCACATGGAAAAGATGAGCTGTAATGGATAAAAGCTACTCCTGAGGAGATTCAAATTGGACAAGAGGAAAATTTTTCACAAGATCAATCAGCCATTGGAATAATCTCCCCACGGAAATAGTTGATTCTGCAACACTTTTCAGATTCAGCTGGACAGGGTGCTGGGCCATCTTGTCTAGACTGTGCTTCTACCAAGAGAGGTTAGACCAAATGTTCCTTGAGGTCCCTTCCAACCTGCTATTCTATGATTATAATTTTATCATTTATCAAAAAGACAAAACTTAAATTTGTACTTCTGTTTTCTCTTTGCTTGGTCTTCTTGAAGTAGCTGGAATTTAATATACTGCAGTATTAGAAGTATTGTAAGAAATTCTACTCTCATTCAACTACAATTGGTAGGAAAAAGGGATTTCAGCAGTAGATGCGATTATGTGTTTCTATCATTGACTTAGTCACAATTTATTTTTTTTTTTCTAAAAGGCAAGGAAATTCTCTCCTTAAGACAATTCTGAAATTCTTTACATTAAATTATTATCTGAAATAACAAAAATGAGACCGCTGGACCAAATCTTCAAAGATTTTTCCCTGTACCAGCTAATTTCAAAAGACCTTATCTGAGGACACTTATTTTTTTTTTACACAGTGATATTAACTTGCAAAATAAAATCTTTACTGCTTGCATACTTCTTTTGCTGCAAACTGTGCAATAAACATCAATATTTTAAATAAGAGCAGGCAATGTTTTGATTGACACATCCCTTGTAGCTCTGTATAGACCTTGGTATTATGGCCAGCCTACTTTGCCCTTCCTCTTTTGGATTAGTTCCACTGATGTCAGCCCATATATACTTCCCCAGAAGGAATGTTTGTGATATTTTCTTGCTAAAACTGCAGAGGCCATTATTCAGCTGCAATCTTGCTGTCAAGGACGTTGCTGATCGTGAGCTCATTAAAACAAAAATAGAGTGTCCTAAAGAGTTTCTTTCTACAGTGAATCATGTGCAATGCTCCTGGAAAAGCTTTCATCACCCAAAACCAAATCCTGGACAAGAAATAAATGTCATACAGCAAGATGAAGACCATTCGTAATGCTATTAGAAGTATTTTAAGAACCCTCATCTGCAAGGAGTTTTACAGTATATCTTCTGTTTTCCATCACAGCCATTAGAAGAATGAATTTTCCAGTGAAAATTAAGTTTATCAGAAAGATCTGTGTGCAAACTAATTTGAGCAGGCATTTTCTAAAAAGTAGGCCAGAAGAGAAGAAAGATTACTTCTGGCAAAAATGAAACAAATTAAATTATAAGAAGCTTAATACATTTATTTGAAATTTAATTGCATAACCTAAGGTCAAGGTTATTATATGGTGCGCATTGTTCTCATCCAAATTCAAAACAGCAAAGCACAAGCTTGGCTTGCAGTTACTTTATTATAAATCCAACTGCTTATTTTTTTTTTTAATTTTGCTCTGACCATAGTCTTTGCCTGAGCCACAACATCAATATAAAATCACATTTCAAAATTGCTTTGAGATCTCTTTCTGGCAATGAATTATGGTGAGAGCAGAAGCCTCTCTGGTATGACTGACTTCTACTGCAAGTACAGGGCAAAAACAAAACCAAAAGCTGAGATGGTATTGTTGATGTGATGCCACTGCATCTGACTGCATTCATAGTGCTCTTCAATAAGTCTATCAAACCTGCAGGTTTTGTTTTCCATTCATAACAGAGACATTAGCAGAAAAGGTCGCTGCAGCATTCTCATTGCATCTCCATGGAATATGTATTCTGTGTCTTACTGTGTATTAGAAGCTGTGCCTGTGCAAGAGAGCACACTTAAAAGCATTCAGGCTGTGTCCAGACCCTCTTTGCACTCCTGAAAGCCAGCTATTATCTGAACTATTTGCCCTAACTTTAGGGGTTTTGTTTGTTTGTTTGTTTGTTTGTTTGTTTGTTTGTTTCCAGTACTCCACTTTCAAGCATCTGAGGAACACCAGATCAGAAAAGGCATTATAGAAAGGCACTGTGCATTTAACTGTGTGCCACTATGATCCCAGTGGATGAGCAAACACAGTCTAGGTTTGCAGCAGCATCATGTAAAAGCACCATCTGCTTTTATTTCTGAAGGAACAGATAATGAAGGCATAATAAAGGACTTTGACACTTAGCAGGGAATGGTGGCCTAAAATTAACAGGCTTATGATCATGCAGCACAACGTTAATTTTGCTTGATCAGTAACAAAAATTAATGTTGTACATTTTTACAATTGTCTCACTTGTTTTTCAGTAAAGTCTGAAATGATTGATGAAGACAGCTTAGTATTTGACTGGTTAGGGTCTCTTTCAGTATTACTAGAATACTGAAGAGAAGTGATGCAGTTATTAAAGTATAGAATAGGATTATAAAAAAGTAGTCTATGACTCTCAATATAAACAATCACAATGATAACCAAATCCTTCTGTATTAAGCTGTTTCCTGCTTTTTTCCACCACATAAGGAAAAACAACTTGTAAAAATCTTTTCTATGATCCTGTGTACCACACTGTTAACTGGTAGTAACCATCACTCAAATATCTTCTTGGCAATCATTCCTTGCATGTCAAAACAAACAGATGTTTTTCTTGTGTACCCCACAGAGCTAGACCATTGGGTCTGTGAAGCTCCCTGTGAGCTTCTGAGGTGAAAAGTCCACTTTATTTTCTAGACACTCAGACTGAGGCTCTGTTTTTTATTTGATAAAACAAAATGCCTATTCATAGTCAAAGACTCCTTCTGTGGTGGATATATAAACAACATGTTTGTAAGAATATAGTGAACATTTCAAAGAGGAAAAATCCAAGGTTAAAAGGAGAAAAACTGAAACTTACCCCAAACTCATCCCTCCACTGATGTGATGCTTGGTACTTCTCTGCTTCTTTAGCAAGGCGCTGAAGACCAAAGAAAGAGAGGACAGACATTTTAGTCTTTACTGATTCTTCACATAGCAAAATGTTTCTTTTTAAAAAATTTTTCATATATATGTTTTCGCTATATAGTTTTCCAGATATCTATGCACTTATTTGAAATTTATGTATATTTGAATAAAGATGCACCATCTTTTAAAGATGCTATTTTCTGTATTATTATCTTATTAAATACTGTAATCACACTTTCAATAGCTTAGCCCTAATTCAAATATATTTAAAAAGTTCTAGTTAAGTTCAAAATCCACCAATATCCTTCTGAAAATACTTTCTCCTTACAACACCTTGCCTTATACATATTAATCTAATCTACCATCCAATTACAAGTATTAATTAGAATTTTAAAACACTGTATTATGGACATTTATTTCTCCAGTAAATTTTTTAACTTAAATTATGGGAAGTACTGACATCCCCTGTGATTCTTAGGGACCCTTAAAAACTCAGTAGTTTGGACTAGCTGTAGCCTGTTCCCACAGACTGAATACACATTAGCAGTTGGAGAGTATCAGGCATGGTCCTAGAGCCCATTTTTACCATTTAAATGAATTTGAAAGAAATCCAGTTTGTCCATGTAGCCCCACAAGAACCAAAGTACAGTGCACAGGAATGATCAGACACTCCTTTTGCACATCAGTCTCTTGTATGGAGACATCCATTGCATTGGTGACATGTCCCTCCTCATACAAAATTATAAGTCTTTGAAAAAAAGCTGTTTGTACATGTTTATGAGGAGTTTATCACAATTTTGCATATGAAAATTGCTAAGTGTAACGTGTGTTCTCTAGCTGAGCTGCACACAGCATCCCCAGCACCAGCAGCCCTGGAGGCAAGCACCCATCCTGAAAGCAAGCAAGCTCCCTGGAAGAAGTAGCTACCTGATGGAAACGTAGTTCATGTGGACTCAGCCATGTCCTAATTGTCAAGTGACTTACATTGAGAACTAATTTATTGTATAGCCCAATAAAAATGTTAGCAACTGTTTCTGGGAAGTCCTGGTTCCTTTCTAACAGAAATAGCCTGGATTTATCCAACAGACAACCAGGGATGAAAATGCTTTACTGCATAACAATATGTGCACAATAAGCCTGACGATCATTTTAACATTCAGAGCAATTCTTACACAAAATGAACTGGTAGTCTAAGTCACATTTTCAGTTGAGCCAACTGTCAGTTCTTGCCAACAACCAAAAGCAAATGACCAGAAAGTTCATGTAAGTTGGAACTGCAGAGATGGGGCTGTCAGAATCTCACCTCAGCCCCAGTGCAGAATAGCAACCACTATGTTATCTGATCCCCTGCGTGCAGCCCCTCTCGCTCCTCTAACAACTAGCAGGATGATAAATTTCACAAAGCAAAATTTAGAATCTTTCCCTTTCTTTTGCATATGAACAAAAAATACCCGAACAATCCTGCATGCTTTGCTGACAGACAGTAAGTGTCCCCACTCATTCACTTTACTGTCAATTCAAAGGATTCTTAGCTAATGGAAAGCTACTGGCATCTTACAGGCACCGTCAACTGGAGGTACCCTCCAGAGTAGACAAGTACCACATTTACAAAAGAAAAATTATGATATAATTGATGCATTACACTGGGAAAAAGTACATGACCACACAGGACAAACACCCCACATAGCTGCAGTATTTTCACTTTTCTGGTAATATACTAGAACAATTTGTCCCTCTAAGCTCTTCACTCACAACAGCCAGTTCTGCATCTAATTTTGGCCTGTCCTCTAATGAGTTCAAGCTGATTAAGTCATGTTTCACCAGACTGTAGCAAAGCAAGATATGACACTTACTACACATGCAAATATCTGCGGTTAACACTGCCCTCAGATTTCCCTCGCAGTCTGCTTTGTCACCTTAAGGTACGCAGTGAACTGCACGTGTTTACTTCAACAGACAGTAGAACCCAAATGCCCAAACTGATGAATGGATTATGAAGGGAAATACATAATGAGCATTTACATTACTATGAATTTTGCATGGAAAGGACTTCAGACACACTTGAAATTCCTTAGTTTCATGAAGAGATGGTAGACTCTTCAGCTGATCTGTACTATAAAGCAAAAATGGTAAAAACAAACTAAAAAAGAAAAAAGTTTGTTTGTTTGTTTGATTGTTTTGGGGGGAGACTGGTCTCAAATGGAGGAAAAAAAATAATATTCCTCACCAATTCGTTCTTCTTGAATAATTTTTCAGTCAGTTTTAAGTTAGAACCCACTCTAACTCGATGATCTTAAAGGTCTTTTCCAACCAAAATGATTCTATGGTTCTATAAAATAACCTGCTAAATAACACTATGCACAATTTCAACAGCTCCTTATATCTTAAAATAGCTTCCAAAATGAGAAGTTGTCATTTGAGGTATGCACACAGAGCATAAGGTTAAAGGTTGTTAAAGGTAGTCAAGCTCATGCGGAAGCACAAGCAACCATTTACAGTGATGAACAATGAGAAAAGGGCTATGCTCCTTGACTCCACCAAACCAAAACCCACACAAGATCACGAGCAAGGCCTCTCTTTGCACACACATGTCCTATAAGGACACACATCATGCAAAGACTTCATTTTCAAGAAGCAGGTGTTTTTTCAAAAGATGTGGATTGAACTGATAGGAAGTCTTTGCTTCCAAAAACCAGAATCATTCTCTTCTGTGTAATATCTTTGATATTTCTAGGAGAGATATGGAAAGAGTATTCAAAATAAATCACAAAAATAAATTAAATAGTATTCTATGAAGCTAAGGTGTTCTGAGAAGTGCCTCATTTCTATGCAAGGAGAAATGCTGTTGCTACAGCAACATGGAGTCTAATGACTGAGACATCCACAGACATTCACCCTTCCACAGCGAGTGCTCTGTTAAGAGCAAGAGTAAGAAGTCAAGACTCTTGGGTCAAAAATAGCTAGACTGTGAAGCAAAGTCAGGTTACCTATGCCCCTTATTGTGGCACAAGGAGAGACTAATTTTTCATCTCTTTCAAAGAAATCATGCCTGCTTCCTTTTGAGGTATGCAAATGTCAGGTCTTGCCTTCCTTGTTTTGATGGAGGGGTCTCTGGAGAACACCAACAGAGGAGTAACACAACAGCAGGCTGACAGCTGACACTTCCCATTTTCCCTCTCATTACAATGAGAGTTTTATAAGGTAACACCTTCTTTAACACCATGATCCACTGCAGTTCCCTACAGGTTTCTCTAGCAAATACTAAAATGTTGAGATTTATATTTTTGTATGTAAGAAAATAAGCAGAAATGGTCCTAAAACAAACATGCAAACCAATATTTCTGCATATTAGGTTTTAATCATTTCTTATTCCATACCTCTGTATGTGTGCTGTGAAGACAAAAACTGTGAGAAGTTTTCAGGTCTTAAATTAAGCTCTATTTAACATCACCTTTTTAGATAAAAACCAGGACACTAAGATGTAACAGAAACATTCTGGCTGACTTCAGGGTATTTAAAAAAAAAACAAACGTACTTTGTGCAGTCTACTGGAGAACAAGAGTTCTCAGATTATGGCAATGATACTCAAATTACCCTGAAGTAGTACATAAATTGAGAAACTATGATCAGGAAGAGAGGGCTCCAAAAGCCAACAAAATGCATCTACTCCTATGCTCTTGGAGGATGTTCAATAGCTGTGAGATGGTGCTTCTAAGTAAGACATCAAAAATGCTGATGCTAGATTTAGCCATTGTAATTGACACAGTAGCTGATGTCAGATTTAAGGTGCCTGAAGACACTATGATTAAACAAGCATTTTTTAATAAATGTTCCTAGGTGAAACAACTATTTTTACCTCTTTTTTTTTTTTTTTTTTTTTTTTTTAAATGAATGAGAACTACTCTCTCCCTTGCTATTTTCTAAATATTCTGCAAGGTATGTTATTTTCAGGAATTTTCAGAATACTTAGCTCACCAATAAAAGAACAAGTATCCCTTGAAAGATAGCTACAGCTCACAAATAAGTATTTTTCATCAAACTCTGAAAGCAGTCAAGAGTTACCTTCCACTAGATTTCCTTAAGTCTTTCACAGAGAATGACTACTTGTAAAGCAGAACAGCTATTGGGAAAGATAGATAAGATGCAAGTGTTCTTTACTCCATCAGCCTATGAACTTTTCTTTAACTTTTATAGGGATTACAAATGATTACACACACAAAAATAAAGCAAACCAGCAACTAAAAACCCAAAGCCCTGCTGCCTGTCAATCTCAAAACTATCTATTTTTGAAGGTCTTGTCCCCAAATCCCCAGTGCACGTTCCTGTCTCTGAAAGACAGCCTTTGATGCAGCACAGACTGCAAGAAAGAAACCTGAAGAATCTTTATCTGATCTGTAAAGATCAACTCCCTAGAAGGCCTATTCATCTTCCAGCCTTCATTTTTGTGCACATATGTCATATTTTTATCTCCTCCTAGCCAGCACCGAATTCTGTCAGCTAATGGCCCAATTACAATTATATTCAGTACAATGTGCTTCTCACTCTCCTTTAAGAAGTATTTTATCTTGAAAATAATGACTACCCCTTGATATATTAAGTTATTATAAAATGTGTAAGCTTAGAGTTATTAGACACCAATAGCCTCACAAAGTTTTCTAAAATACCAAATCCATGGAATTTTTAGGTTATTTTAAGAAGATGAATACCCAGGGAGTAAATAGCAATATCAAGCTTAAATAGAACAATGTAGAAACATACAATGAACTTCAAATCCTGATTTTAAAATATGATCCAAATATTCAATCCTGTTCTTGAATGAACAGAGTAATAGCCACAAGGAGTATGTGTAACAACAGTTTCAAACATGGTTTTCATATATGTATCTGAAATACAAATAGTGTTCTTCTGTAGACGCTTATGGATTGCACATCACTTACAAAGGAGAAATACAAAGGAAAAAAAAAAAATTGTAAGACTAGGATAAGGTATCTGAAGCATCAATGGAAGAATTGATACTGTTAATTTTACTGTAGCTTTAACACAGGCTGTCAGAATTTTAAAGAATTGCATTTTCACCTCAGTAAATTGCTTCATTCTGTATTAAACTAAATTAGAACTATTTTCTTTTGCCTTGATTTTACTGTTTTCACTTGCACAGACTGTTTTGGTTTTTGTAGTAACTCTTTGTAATGAATTAGTCAAATACCTATGAATTACCCTATTACCCCTCTTGTATAAAAAGATCACCCAGTTTGACCCAGTTTTCAACAAGCAACACTTGCAAATTGTAAGGTCAGTAGCCAAAAAGTGAGCTTGGGAGTGTTAACGATAGTAAGATCATAACCCCCATAAAAATACACATGGATTTACTTTTCTTTGGTTTTATTTCCATACTCTCAGTGGGGCATGGGAGAGGTTAATAGAGATTGATTACCTTTTTACATCTAACTCTTATGAAGATATTTGCTATATGACCTTTCTTACAAGTGGGCATTCATAATAATTAACAGCACAAAAGATGATCTAGATTTGATGAAGCTGTGGTACATTACTTTTGATAAAATGGTCCCAACCATAAAACAATGTATTAGATTGAACCAAACACACACCTAATTTTGCTGATTTAAATTGCAACCACAGAGTTTAAGATCTGCTTTTCCAAATTTTTTTTTTTTTGCTTTTAAAAATATTTTGATAGCTAACATTGTAGCACATAAGTTTCCATGATAATTCACATTTCCCTACCTCAAATAAGAACTGTTATCCTATGTATTGTTGTATTGCATTATGTAAATATCATAATCTTAGTACAAGTGTAATCAGAATTTCTATGCTTACACAGATTTTTTAGGTTTTTTTTTTTTTTTATCATGGTGACCAACAGTAGGTTTTTGCTTTGTGCTGATCTGCAGCATGGTTTTATTTCAGGTGATTACACTGCAGAGTCACAGCCTTTCCTCTACTCTAGCATCTGCTGTGCCACATGATGGCAATCTGGTCTGCGGTCTGTTAACGAGGATATCTGAAGCATATAAGGTCACAGACAAAGAGTATGTTTATAATTGGTCTCCTATATTCAACACAGACCTCGTATGATCCTCATTAACAAACCAGCTACTGTCTGGAGCCAGTTTCACTTTTGTCATCTGAGGCAGCAGATGAGTCATATTCAAAAGGAAAAAGGGTATGTTAGAGGTCTGCTGACATTGTGAGTTTTACCAAAGCACTCTTCATAGAAATTACTGGTCTAAATTTATAGGTAATCTAACACAATCAACAATTAGCACAATTTTTTTAAAAAGCTGATTCTGTTATACTCTGGACCACAATTCAAAATAACACCTAAAACTTTCTCTTCCATTATTAACCATTACCAACAATCTAAATTGCTAGATTTTTTTTTCCAATCTAGTTGTAGATTACAAAACTTATCTTTAATTAAACTATAAACAGAAAATAACTTTACATATTTTGTGTGCTTGACATGCATTTGAAGCCATTTCTGTTTTATTCACGTAAGCAGTAATTCTATTTCAGACCTTCATAATCAGTTTTTCTAACAAGATGACTTCATCTCTAACACAAGGCTGTCATGTTGGTGAAAAAGAAATCTAGTGGAAAAAAATTATTATCACCTTCCATATATTTAGAAGGCTGGCCTTTAAAGGATTTCTGTATCTGTTAACAAGTGCAATGAAAATCATTATGATTCAAAACAATCTTTATTCCTATTGTTTAATTAAATGAGTGAAGGAAGAATCAAGATGATTCTCCACAGAGAAATTTTACCCTTGCAGTGGATTTCCAATTCTAAACCAGGAAATTTAAAATAAATAATAACCCCCCCCCAAAAAAAAAAAAACAAACACTGGTCTAAATAAGGTCAGAAATCAACGGGAAGCCAAATCTGACCTAGAGTACTTAAGATTATAGTATTGCAGGTGAAGTTAATGCTTTCTAGCATAAATAATCACATTGATTTTAACAGGGAAAACTAAAACAGGGAGATCCTAAAGGAGTACATCACACATGTGGCTTTTGATATCTACAATGTTGTGTGCAATCAGGTGTCCCTGACAAAACTGTCATATAAGAAAAGTCAAAAGTGTAAAATGAAAAGACCATTTGGCACAGTAACACTTTGCTACATAAAAGCAGCCCTACTCGAAGACATTAACTAGAAAGAGCTCCTCTTCCTATTTCTTCTTTGATCTTATTGTGTGGATTTAGGAACTTAGTTAATGGTAGAAAATTATCAAATAGATATAGTGCTAGTACTACTACTCCTAAAAGACTCCTGAAAGTGTTTTCTAAATATATTATACTAAAGTAGGATTCTTAGTTAAAATTTAGTAAGAATCTAAAAGTAGTCAAATGTACAGCTAAGGTAAAACAATTTTTGATTCTGTCCTGAAAATAAATCTCAGAACAGCTGGAACTATCCATCACTGGAAATCATCACTGAGGGTTAAGCAAACAAACAAACAGATAAATAAATATGCTAAGACTTGTTTAAACTTCTGGAAAAGAAGTACAGCTGGACACGCACCTGACTGCACAACCTATGGGAGTTGCAAAGGGGAATGCTGTGAAGTACTTACTGGTTGCCACCTCAGCTTGGTCTCTTATGTTCATAATCCTAAGAAGACCACTGATACTCGATGAAAAGAATCCATACATGAGCAATCACTGGGATAAGTGAACTGCAGGTGCAAAAACATTGCTGGAGGGCACCTTTCAGAGTAACAGAGAATAGGACAAACCTAATACAGCCACAATGAAGAACAGAGGGATTAGAAAATTGTCTTCTATAACCAGAGCACTGAGTCCAGTCCATGAAGAATGAAATATGCTTTGTATAAAATATCCTACAAAATTAATATGCTGCAGAATGAGTGTACAAAATAATTCTGTTCAACTATTATTAAACAGCAACAAGGAATGTAGGAAATTCTCATCAGAAGGTAGAGAAGCAGCAATTTGTAAACTCTGCATCTTACACATTTATGGGGAGAGGGAGGGAGGAAGGAGGTTCAGTTCTAAAGTCTGAGTGTGTTACTAGTATGCATATAACCAGAAGATTTGAGAAGCTGGGTGATATTATGACAGCTTGATACTGCCAAATACATTTCAGTAGACAAGAGAGTAAGATAGAGAGAATTGTAGATAAAGGCATTAAGAAAAACGATCAGAAAAGGAGAGTAAGAAATAGTCTGTCAAACACATCTTGACGTCTAGCCGTGAAATTTTGCTAGAGTGGTGTATAGAACCAGCAAATGACCATTCTTTTAACGTATCATTTATCCTTCTCATTTGCAGAGGTTTCAAACTCTTAGAGCTTAATACATTTTCACTCTAATAATTCGCATGCCTTAAGTGCAAGTCACATTAGTGTTATATTTTTAAACAAGCTTAAAGTGAAGGACACATGCTGAAACCATTAGACTGAAATTACCAACTGTTCTGACAATCACAAATCACGTCACACCACCAGCTCCAGTCACTGCCTGCCTTAGGAAACTCTTTTAAGCTTCACAGCTGAGCTAGTAACTTCACAGGCATGACTAGAAGATGGCACATATACTGAGTAGGCATGCTTTGTTACCCTGCTTTTTAAACTGTAGTGCATGTGTAGTTTTTAGCAGCCCAGGGAGAAATCAGGACTACAGAAATTTATTTTATAAATATCAAAATCAACCTGCTCCAAAACAAGTGTTCTAAAACGTCAACAATGTAATTTTCCTCTAACTTAAAAAAAAAACCCCAAACCTCTTAGATGCAGTTCAGTTTGCTCCACAGCTCCTTTAATATCTACTCGTTAAGTATTCAATAAAAACAAGCAAACAAAACACCCTTAGCTGCTCAAAATTTATACATGCTAGCAGTTCCATTAAAATCTGACTAGGATCCAAACAGGAACAGACACAAGTGAAATAATACATATGTAGCTGCCTAATTTCAAAGGCAAAAGTAGGAAAAGGAACAAATCAAGTAAACACCTCCTTACTAAGGAGAAGGAGAAGAAAACATTGATATAGGCTTGCATCACTTATGCAGGAAAAACACTAATAAAGTCAGTTATTTTTAAACAAATAGGGGATGCAACAGCAGTTGCATTTTGCTTCATTGTATAATCAAACTGAACAGCATATTTAACAGAATGTTCTAGTTTTATGTCAGTTCAATAACAATATATCAGATTATATCAATATACGTTCAATATAACTTGATAACAATATTTGATATATATCAAATATATTGAATATTCAAATTAGTGTTTGCAATTTTTTTTTTATTTTATTTTTTTTTTAAATTAGAGCATTCTGCTAGTTAATGTAATTCACAGAAGTGGAGTATAACCAGGTGCAAGACACTACACTTAAAGAAGTGAGTTCTGGATTTACTCACACTTTGAGTGCTACAGAATGCATTTAGTTGTAACGCTGCTATTATTCCAAAAGAAGATCAGAAAGCTGGCAATTTAAAATCTCTGCTGAAGAGATAGTCTATGTCTTTTGGTCAAATAATCAGAAACAGCTTTAAGCTCTCCAGCCCAAAATTGCAGAGGTATTTATATAAAAAAGCGCAAAATCCAGAATTTTAAGAAATAACAGGAGTGAACAGAACTCACTACCATCTCTTCCTCTGTAGAATAGGGCTAATATGTTTTATTTTATTAAGACACATTCATAACCTAAACCAGCATGTTAAAGACCAAAGTAGTTAATGATTTATAATAAAACTGAGATAGCTCTGAAGTCTGCAGTAGCGTTTCCAGAAATAGGCCTAAGAAACAAGCAACTTTATTCATAATAAAATTCAGAGCTCGAATGGTAGAACCATAATGTGAACTTAAAAAAAAAAAACCAACCCAAAAACCACCCACATCTTCACCTAGGTTCTCTTCTCAGATGTATTGAATAGAAACAATCTGAATTTGATTGATTAAAAGTCTGTTAAAAATGAATCCACTTCTTAATATATATGTATATTATTTAAAAAACACATCTGAATAACAAATGTGGCTTTAACAAGGCAAGATAGTATATTAACAGCTTTGCATATCAAGGAAAAAATGGAGCAGGTGGTAGGTTATAGCTGCTGAATAATCAACTTGATCTCATCAACAGTCAGTGGGTGAGAGCCAAGGAAACGTGTTACTGTTGGCAACACCAGAAAGAAATGATACATTAAAACTGTACGCTATTTTCAGGCAACATGTCCCTAATGGAAGTAATTCTAGTCAAAAGAAATTAAAAGTGTTTAAGTGTGTCCTAGAGAAATCTGAGTGCTAAGGAAAATGACCTTCTACTGGCAAATTGTAACTTTTTTTTTTTTTTTTAATTTTCCCAGAGATAATATGTCAATCATAACAGCCATGCTGGAAACACACCAAAGACTCAACTGCTTCTGCCCTTGGTTTTGCACCGGGGTAACAAGATACTCAAAGCTCCTTCACTTCTTTCTTATTAGAGGGTAATGCCATGTTGCTTATAAACTTTCCCAAATATCTTTTAAAAGAGGTGTTGCACTCCCAACCTTTTCCCTCTACCAGACAAGTTCAAGTTTCAACTTTCAAGCATAGTCATGTGATTATTTTTTTTTTTAAATAATTCATGTTTGTCAGTAATTCCTCTTCTATAAAGGACTACATGGAATTTACTGTTTTCTTATCCTTCAAAAGAAAATTCTTTCAGATTCTAAATTAAACAACAGTTTCAAATGAAAAGTAGACAAAAACGTAAGAGGCAAATGTTGAAAATGGAGTCTTCTACCTTTCCTCAGTCCCTTTAGCCTCTGTAGTATCCTTCCACGTCCATTGAACAGGGAAGAAACTCAGCACTTTCATTCTTCCAATCAGTTTATACTCAGATCTACCTTAATTTCCCTGCTCTCAAATTCAAGTTTTATCCTAATATAGCTGCACAGTTGTTAATCAACAGTTGCTAAACTTATAACACACTTTTAGTCGATGGGATAATTTCTCACCCAGGCACAGGTCCACCAAGGGTATATAAGTATGTACTCATAGGGATAGCTATTAAAACATCCATATTAATATAAAAAACATTTCAGTAAATACAGAAATGTCTCTCATGGCCACAAAGTTCCACAGCAACAGTTCCTTTTAGGATGAAATCCTGACCTTACTAAAGTTCATGTGAGAACAGCTGCTGGCTTCATTGAGATTTCCTGCTGCCTCAAGACCTGTGTGTATGAGATCATGAAATTCATAACTGGAGATGCTCTTCTTCTACAATCAGTGCTTTCTAATAGCCATGCACTGTTTTGGCCATTATTTGTCTTCAGTATCTCTTGTCATGTCTATGTCATATACCAGACAATGTATCACCTTTTCCTTCTAGGTAGTACAGTGCATTTCTGGGCATTCTCATGTTTATAAAGAAAATTTAACCTGGTTCAGGTATATTATTAACATCTTATGTAAGGAAGTTGGTTCACATTTCTGCACTATAAGGTCTTAAAAATGGACTTCACATGAAAAATTATTTTTCATCTTAAAACCTACAGTTTAAAAACTATTGCTGCATATTGTCATGGCTACAAAAGTATTTAATATCTTTTCACAGGCACTGTGAAGTAAATATCGTTAATGGTATTTAACATATAAAGGAACATAAAGCAGAAAGGTGAAATTATTTCACTAAAGTCACACAAAACATTAGTGTCAGGTGCTAGTAACACCTAAGTCAGTAAGATTTCTCCTCTGGGTGAATCCATTGTATTTTCCTTTAAGTTATTTTCCTCCTTTTAACTATTCTATACATGACCTATAGCTATGCTTAAAATGTATCTGACAGTTTGTCCCAGTGAGTAATGTACATATTTGAATCAACATTCAAATTATAATTTCCTTTTTACACACGCACACACACACACACACACACACACACACAAAAGATATTTTTCTAGTGCTACCCTCACCGGTGACACATTTGAAAACTACTACAAGCAGTTGGGTTTTATCCATGATGACTTCCACCAAAAGGTGTTTAATTAGGATGTCTCACACTTTTCTGTGTATGAAAATCTAATTGCCACCTTCTAGCTCAAAGAACACAATCAAGAAGCATTATCCCATCTCAAATTGCCTAAGCATCTTCCTCATGTCACTTCCACATCTACTGTTACTTCATTTTTTTTTCAGTCTTGTATGCTTCTTTTCTGTAAATGAAATATATTGAACCATGACAACAAATTTAGCACCATCCAAAAAGTGTGTTTTCTTTTATTCCACCTAGACCTATTTACTGAAAATCACCATCAGAATCAAATTGTGAATAGCAAAAAAGAAATATGAAAAAAATCATAATTATAAAAAAGAGAAACTAGATAAGACATGTCAAGAATGTCACCGAACAAGTATATCTTACAGCAAAATATGGCAGTACCTTGACAGACTGGATGTTTGATGCATCTAACTCAGTATGGTGCAGTTGACTGCAGTTGAGCTCAATTGTACATAAAACCTCGCATATCCTGCCCACAGGGAAGAATTTCTTCCACAGTCCTGTTAAACTGATACATTAGATGGCAGAGATGATTTTCAGAAAACAATCTGATTCATAAATTAAGAGACCTGAGCTGAAACTAGCTTATAAACTAGCTTATAATTTTTCATAACCACAATTCAAAGACAAACGTACTTAAATGCAAAGCCACTATGGATCTCAGTCCATCAAGTACACTGTTGTTATACAACAAAAACCAATGTTGCTCACATAAGCATTCAGTTGCTGGAAAGATCACAGCTTTGATTATCAGTTTAACTGGAAACAAAGGCAAAAAAAGGTTACTGATGTTCAGTGTGGTGTTTTCATAATAATGCTGCGGAAGGGAGATTTACTTGCACACACTGTGTTTGAGTTTCACAGGTACCGTACACTCAGTAAAGTGTGGAATGTAGCACTGTATTACACAACATATGTCCAACTGAGTTTGTAGAAGACACTTTTATGTTTTATTTACATAATAAAGTATGAACTGTATCATAAAACATGTTTATTATCTGAAATGTATATCAAAAGTACACGTCTCGCTCTGAGTGCTTCCTCAAGTAAAAAAAAAAAATAAATAACTAATTAAAAAAAAAATCCACATTTATAATACAAATAGTTTTGACATATCATGATTTTGGGCCAGAGCATATCATCCAGACAGATGCCTTCTTTACAACAGCATAACGGGGTTTGGTGTTTAGAATTTTTTTTTTCTGGTGAATTTTTCAGCTGACCAAGTAGCTTATTAGTTTGCAGTATTTTCAATTTCTGTGCTTTTATCCTCAAGAAAACATAAAGGAAAGAGAAAAAAAAAAAAGTACAATAAAAATTTCACAAGTAAAACTGACAAATTTTAAAACAAACAAACAAAAAAAAAAAAACCCAAAGAAAAACGCAAACCAACAAAACACTCCCTTACCTAAAGTAAGGAAATCTGTGGGCTGCTTAAATTGATCCTTCTGATTGCATAGTCCTTTCTATCTTCAAAATATCATGACAGTCTAAGAGTGGTATCTTTTTTATTCCCTGAATCATTAGTCATTCTCCTTCGTGATTTTCTTGCATAGGTCGTTTTGTGCATAGTCTGTAGCCTACTATTACCATGCACATGTACATATATACATGCATACAGAGTGAAGGCTGGAGTATTCTAAGGTGAGCTGACAGCAGTCATTATAGCTAAGGTTGTGGTATAATGACTTCCTATAGTTACATCACACATTTTGACTCCTTACATGTTGAGAGGAAAAAAAACCAACCAAACCAAATCAAACTAAAACAACCAACCTTCTGGCACATGGATTTATAAATTCCTTTACACTTTGAGCAATGTCAAATATGAGACATTGCATGAGAAAGCTGAGAAAATGGGGTCTTAGTTTTGCATACCAATTTTTTCTGAAGACCCTCCTTTCCTCTTCTATGATTTGCATCAATGCTTCCTAGATATAGTTGTGCCTAAATCTGAATATTTTATCAAATATGAGCAAAGCTAGTTCAGTCATTTTTAAAAAAAACTGGAGGTAAAGGAAAGAAACACTTCCCTCCCACTTTGGGGAATACCTTGCAACGTTAGCAGGAGAAGGCTTCTAACAGTTCCAGTCAATCTACAACAGTGAATATTTCCAAACAAAGATTTTGCTTCACAGCATTTAAATAAAATGAAAATCTTGTTAAACTGAACATTTTCCCAGGCTGATATAACACTTTTTACAATAATTTAGCTTATTTCAGTGCAAGGATATATTTTCTGACTGATCGCCTCATATATTTCATGTGCAACCAGAAAGGAATTTACATTGGATAGATACTTATGCACTTGGATTTACATGCAAATAGCTCTTCATGTTTTCTTGAGGAATAATATTTGGAGTGGTTTAAGAGATGAATCTTCAATACATACTTGAATCTTCAATATATATTTCAGTATTACCCTCCCATTCCAATTTGGAATAGGAAGTTAAATTTGCTAATAATCCTTGAAATGTTTATTTCTCAAAAATGCTGTTTCTAGGTAGAGCACATTTGACAATGTCACAGAAATACTGTTCTTTCTTATTTTTAAACAATCAAATTGTCATGCTTGCTTTAAATGGAATCCACAACATTGTACCAAAATCTGCTCAGTCAGAAGTAGCTTATTAAACAGATTTAGGTTTGTTTGAGGTTTTGTTGTTGTTGTTTTGTTGGTGGTTGTTTTGGTCTGATTTGGTTTTTAATTTATGGAAATAGCACTGATCAGATGATACAATAAATCCTAAGCAAATTATGTTACAGGTGCAAAACCTAGGTAGATAGTCTGGAGGGGGATGGAAGGTAAATCTGAGAAGCTGCAAGACAAGATAGCCACGCCATACTGGCCCCTAGAGATCCAGGTAACTTCCAAAAATCAGTGGTATTCATTAGAACTGTACTTCATCTATAGACAATTTAATTCTTTCCCAAAAATTTGGCCTAAGCAGAATTTGCATGTTTTTAAAGAGGGATGCAAACATTTCCTACTACCTTAAAATAGATAAGACAAGCCCAGATCCACTGAAACCTGAATCTTTTATTTAAAGGTCCGACCTGAGGAAGCCTGTAGCAGAAGAGAAGGCAGAAATTTATCCCCTGCAGAACTATTCCTCTGTGTATATAATTATGATCAAAATTAATTGCATTATAGGCTTGCAACACTGTCTTCTCTCTTGCCTGAGACAAAGCAGCCCAATTTATGGCTAGAAAATAAAGACCAGATTCTCAAATAGGGTAATTCTACTGATCTTCAATACAAAATACTGAATTAGTCTTTTTAGTGAGTCCACATTATCTAGAAACTTGCTGTAAAAGATAACGTATATGGAGATTTCAGTACAATCTCATCATTGAGTTTTACTCCCTTGTCAAATGTAATTTCATTTTCTTCATTTAAAACCCTACCATCCCTAGGCATATGAGGATTTAATTGTCACAAAGACTCAATAAACCATATGTGTTGATGTGTATACAATGCTGGTTCTATCTCAGACAATATCCGTGTGCTAATATGTCTGGGTTCGAGAGCTTAACAGCTCTCCAAAGTACCCAGATTTGGTACTTTAACAGCTTTATGAAATCTAGTATTATGGTTGCCTTACAAACAAGTTAAGTACTTTTATGCTTATTAAAAATACTCCTTACTAGTGTATGTTAACCAAACCGTGCTGTATTCTAAAGAAACCTATTATTCGTTACTACAGCATGTGTGCTCAGTCTCATTATCAGCCAGGGGACCCATTTCTGTGCAGGCACCACAGAAATCACTGCAGAATTGGAATGCAATGATACAAAGCAAAGTTTTTATGCAGCTGAAGCCTTTGCATACCAGAACAGAATAGGAATCCCTAAAGAATGAGTGTTCAAACACAATATTAGAGTACATCTTGAAGTGTAGCTTAGCTAATAGCACAGACTGAGCTGAATTGATTTTCTTCAGCTATTTAAATCTCATTATATATGCCCTATTTAATTCCCTCTCCATTTAAATTGATATGAAATATAAAACAACCTCTAAATAATTTAGTGTGAAAAAATATACAAGCTAATTAAAAGCTAAAACTCGAAATCCAAACACATTATAAGCACCTCTTTTTTAAGACACTTTTTTTTTTTTTTCCCCTTTTCTGAAGCTGTTGTTTTGTTTTGGAAAGACAATGAGTTTTTGTAGTACTTTTTTTCCAGTATAGAAAATACTTACAAAGAAGCCCTAAGGTTCCTGTTGCTTTGATTTTATGCTACCAATAAGGGGTTGTGGGTTTTTTTTAATGCTGTTGAAATTGTAATTAAATGAATAAAACCCAAATGTTGTCTTCTTAACCATGCAGTGTTATTTTCTGTAATTACAAATTAAAATAAATGTCATCATGATTATTAATCACTCTCTTTAATTAGAACTTGAGTACCTAAATGCCACCTTACAGGATATTACCAAGGTCGGACTTTGCTGGCGTACGTCTTCGGGAAGGATGGAGGGGGAATAGAAAGGGGGTGTACTAATGCACCAGCACTTTCCATGAGCAGATCCATGTGCCTCAGACATGTAGAAGGCAATAATTAAAAATTTAAAAATCATCTTTTGTAATTAATGAATTGCAGGACTGTATACTTCACTTCTGTGCAAAACATCTTAAAATAAATCTCGTACATTAAGAACTGAAGCTCTTCTTGGTCTTAAACTATTTTCAGATAAAGATCTTCCTCAGAACATAACAAATGAGTAACATCTAATTTACATTTTCAATTAATCTCTATTATTTAGTTTCAGAATTATAAGAATTACCCCAAAAAGATTTATGATCTTGTAACTCTGAAACCTTATTATTCTCTTTTTTTTTCTTATTTTTTCTTGTACTTTTTTAAAGTACTGTTTTTATTCTGAAAAGGCCTGTTTTCAAATGCCTATTAAGACATCTATGTTCACATTCTTGCTCAGTGCCATGTGTAAAGTTCTGCAAATAGTCAGTACCCAGTTCCAAAACTTTTCAGTTCTATTCCTACTCTTCAATTGTTAAATCATAAAATCTATGAATGAAAATCTTTTTTGAAATATGGAAAAACAAGTCACAGTTTCTGATAAAATAAAACTGTGATTATCATTTCCAAGAAATTAAGAAGTGTTTAAGTAACATTATTCCAAATATTACTATTCTTACGTAGATTCCTCATTAGTAACAGCATCCTGGAGACAAACTCTTTTTGAACCCATTATAATTATCCAAACTGTTCTCTGACTTTCTCTCACACAAACACACATAAATTGGTGCCTGCAATTGTCTGACCTATAAAGCCAAATCATATAGAACCTGAGAAAACCCTGACTTTATATTGTCAATTTGAGCCTTAGATCTCAAATGTGAGAAGAGACACCTACCATTTTTTATTTAGAGAGGAACTGCTTTGTAGCTTAATTAAAGCAGCGTCTGACAGTTCGGAAGATAAGAATTTGTTTCTCCTGCAAGGTCTGACAGCATCTTCAGCCAAAATGTGATAATGCAACTTACGCAAGAAATAGTGAAATGTGACATTAAACCCTAGCCTCCAGCTTTAAAGAATTCAGACTTTAATAGTGTTATCTTTCTTTCATTTCCACTAATTTATTTAATAGAAATACATGACTGACAACTTAGTAAGTATATGTATCTAGGATCTTCTAATTCAAATCTTAATATACTTTAAAAGAATGCCTGCAATAAGCTTTATAACTATTAGCAAACATCAAGAAAATTATTTTCCTAAGTAGCCTACTGTACTTTAGACCTATTTTAGGGAGTCTGTACACATCTATAATTAAATATCAACTCCACAGCAGTAGTAACTCCACTATCATCCAAGTGACTCAGAAATTTTTCAACATTTTTTATGGAGTTTTTTTCTTGTGAGGTTTTTCTGCTTGGTTTGGTTTGTTTGTTTGTTTGAATTTAAAAACAGCCATCTGTATTACAGAATCACAGAATGTTGGGGATTGGAAGGGACCTCAAAAGATCATCTAGTCCAATCCCCCTGCCAGAGCAGGAAGAATGAATGAAGAATTTTTATTGAAAGGGCAAAAGTGCTATCAGACATAGTTCCTTACATCCATTGTTGAATTATTGGTCCAAATAGGCATTACAGCAAATAAAAGGGGGGGTGTGAAGCCGACACAAAGGAAAAAAGGAAGAGGGAGGGGGGAAAAAAGGAGGGGGTGAAAGAAAAAAGGGAAAGTAAGTACACATTTAAGTTCTCTGTGAGTCAAACTTATCCTTCAGATCAAAGAAAATTAGAACTCAGACCACAGATCTTAAAAACTCAGTTAAAGGGCCAGATATGAAAGATAAATTTCTGCTGGGTTTGGAATAGAGAAAAAGTGGCAAGTATGCATCTGACAGTAAAGACTCACCTACATCTGAAAGTTGTTCCACGTCTTGGTCAGGCTAAGCAATATAATGCATTTTACATAGATTCTTGTATCACACCCTTCAGTGTAATGCAGTTAAAAGCAGCAGTTTCTTCCCTCTGGCATGTACTACAGAAATAAATATGAACTTCCAGTCACCCTAGTTTATATGAAATGAGAAGAGACATTCTTCACCAGTTGCCATACAAAAAACATGCGTGTCTAAAATTTTAATCCTTTCAGGTGTGGATAAGAATACCTTAAGGACATACTCTGGCAGAAATAGTGTCATTTACTTCCAATTGACTAAAAGGGATGATATGAAGGAAAAAGAAATTTAAAAAAAAAAAAAAGATTTTTTTCTGATATATCTGTACTCAAAGTAGTTTTGATATTTTTGGTTTGGTTTGGTTTTTTGTTTTCCAAATTCTGTGGTTTTCTAGACTAACCTTGTGCTCACTTTGAGCTTGCTGGCTGCTGAGGGATGACTCCTGGTACGCTGGAAAGCACAAAGCTCGCTCTTCTGTTTTCCAGGAAAAAACTGGAAATAATGCTGCAGCAAAATGCTCTGGGGTATCTGCCACCCTCATAATTCAGGAAAGGACCTGTGGTCCCTGCCAAGTCTCAAGAGTCAATCTTAGTGCCATACCAAGTGCTAAAACACCTGGCAAACTCCAGTGAAGTGTGAAAGGTGGAAACATCGCCTGGACTACATTTTATCACACCACTAATACCGCCTGGCATAGCACAGACATACTGAACGTGGCCTTGACTCTGCTTATTCCAGTCCCTTCCACAAGAAAATAATTGGTACCAAGTTGTCAGCTCACTAGACATTGCACTTCTGGTCAGTCCTAAGCTGTCAGTACAAGAAAGCAAAGAGTCCATCTCCTTACTCTCCAGCCCTGGGTAGCTTGATGAGCACTAGGAATTAGTCTTGCTTTAAATGCCAGACAGCCCAGATACACATGGTTGTCACATTCAAATGCTACCAGGTTCCTTAACATGCATGGATGGAGAAAGAGGCCAGATTTAATGTGAGATTAAATTATAACAAATTCACCATAGTTGTTCTTTTAATGAAATATTTTGTTTATCAAGAAAGCAACTAAGGATAAAAATAATAATGAATCTCCATCCCCTGCTGCATCCAATTTCTTAGTAGAAAAGCATCCAATGAAAATGAAAATGAGAGGTGGAAGCTGTTCAACAATGCTGAAGGCATGCTCTTTTGCTTCTTTTTATTCAGTAAAAGCTGTCAAAAATCCACATTCTCTGATGTACTTGCATTTAGCATAGGGGCTTGTCGATTATTTATGGCAGAGAGTTCTGTCAGACTGGAATTAAGATGTCCTAAAATTCCCAAGAGGGCAATTCATCATAACGCAATATAGTGTGTGAATAATGGACACCCACAAAAGGCTCAGCTGACATGATGGAAGTGAATGATGGGTGAATTGAGGTCACAGGCTTGATGTGAAGACATCGGACAATGTATACCCAGGCTGCCAGTCAAGCTACTAAAAAGGAGAAAGTACATGAATATGAAATAGCAAACAAACAGATTGGCTTTTGTTTCCTTGTTCCTAACAGCTCAAAGAAAATAGATGCTGGAGCTAATGAACACATCCACGCTGTGTGCCAGTGCACTTCTACAGTGGCTGTTACAGCTCCGAGTCAGAGAAACATCCTGTAAATGTTCCAGTTATGGATTAATAAGGCCAAGTGTGGGGTTTTCTTTTGCTAGGGATAAAGTGGTTTATTTCTGCCTTTTTCCACTCCCAAAATACTTATGAGAACTATGTTTCAGTAAAAAATAGCATTTCAAATCAAAGCAAATTTACATTATATACACTTTGATTTACTTGTTTCACTAACACAAACCTCTAAATCAAGAAATACCATTGAAACTAAACTATTCCCGCACAGATCCCAGCTGTGGTTTCTGCAGCAACTTTGCCTTCAAATATTCCTATACATCAGTCTTATATCAGAGCCTGCCGCTTCAATCAGCTTCTTGCCTGAAGATCCCTTTCAGTAGTCTCCACAGCTTTCAGTCCTTCCTACTTTAGCCTGCAGCATAGCCCCAGCACTGAAGAACCACCTTATTTTCACAGGTGGCCACATTGTTTTCAACTTTTCAACAACTCACAACTCTCAATTTAAGGCATTAAAACTCCAACCCATTTTGAGAATTCAGCAGTAATTAAGCAGCATGTACAGTGCTCAGAAAGTCAGTTATATAAATTATACCTTGACATCTTTTTCTCCCTGGACTTAATTTAAGATTCCACGTTTCCCCCTTTGACTGCACACTAGAAAAACTTTTCAGAGATCATGAAAAATTAAATAAAGCTTTGCCTTACTGAAAAGAGAAAAGTTAAGTTTTCACCAGGTCTCTTTCACTTTTTGTATTGAATTCTTATTGTTTATAAGTACAACTACAGTACAGTTTTAAAACTCAAATATGAAGTAATATAACAAATAGTCGGATGTTGAGCTGATTTTACATTCTGTTGCCATTGTCATCTTCAAATACATCAAAATACTTTATATTTGAAAAATTCCAATTCACAAATAATTACATCTGTTCTCTTTTCATCGTCATCCTGCCACCTCCTGCCCCCAATTAGGAAAACAGGGCTCTTTTTCTTCTTTATTTACCCAGATAAATCCTAAGTATATTTACTATGTTCACGGTCATTTTTACATTTCTCCTATAAATATCCTTGTAATATGATTCTTACACTGTTTTTAAACAGATTAGTTGCATTCATAACTAAATAATGAACTATTAGTTAATGGAAATTATGCAGATCTGTACTTTGTTAGAGCAAACGTTGGTGTAGCCTAGAAGCCTGTCTCTGAGAGGACTAAACCTCCTGATTTAGAATTTCTATCTGCATCACAGTATTGAATAGTCTTTGAGAATAGCTTTTTTAAATGCATTTATTTTGACATTCACAACAATTTACAAACTAATTGTGTTCTGTCAATAAATACCAAAGTATCTTTTGTTTGTTTTAAACAAAGGCAACACAATAATTTCATTTGATGCTTCCTTGTTCTTCATAGGTTTTTTTTAAAAAACAGCAACAAAAAAACCCAAATAATTTCAAATTCACCTTCTCCATGTCATTTGTGAAATTATATATTTCAGTCAGCCTTCCAACCATGACCTCCACAACCACCTCAGCCCCTGCTAGCGTGGGGCTTGCTCAGTATGGACCGACCAAAATATGGCTGGTATGCAAATATGACTATAGGTCAATCATCTGGCTCCATAAATAGTGGACAGCCCAGGGGCCCATTGAGCTCTCCTGAAATGACAGCGGGCTGCACAACAGGGCCAGGGGCCCATTAGGGATGCCTCTCAAGGTTACTCCTCAAGGTTGGGAGATTACCTGCCACAACAGATCCTCGGTAAGTGCCTAATAGCATGCTAACTGCAAAGTCTTAGCTAAGGGAGATAAAGGATTGATTGTGTATATATAATCCTTTAGGTATAAACCACTGATCAAGCCTGGGATTAGGACTGGATCTAGCCACACCTAGACTCCTCTCTGAGAGGAATTTAGAAAGCAAGGGGGTCCTTTCTGAAACTTTGTGACTAAATGGGAAGGTCTCCCCAACAGTTTTGTCTGACCCTGTCCTCTATGCAGTAAATAATCAAGTGAACCTCACCATTGAATCCTGTTAAATGAATGTCACATTAACTTTTGAACTTTGTTAATTCACTATTTTATATCAATAAATATATTATTACATCACGAGTTAAGTGTATAACTCTCCCTCACTCTGACTCCCTCTCTTTCTCACCATCTGTGACCCACCTCTCCTGAGTAAACTATTTTGCTGCAGTTTTACAGGAAAGCGTTTGCAACAAATCATTACAAGTCTGTATTCTTAACGTTCTGTAAATGGCTGTAGAAAACCATTGGAAAGCTTTGCCACTTCTAGTCTGTCATCTTTATATCTGATAATTCCCTACTTCAAGTCCTTCACTGCTTTAAAATGATGGTATTTTCAGAATATGATATTGTTCAACTGGAAGGGCAGTATTTAACCTTCTTGTCTTTGTGTTTTGACATCTTTTCCCTCGTGATGGATAACAGTTTCCTTTCAGGAGTTACCATAATTTTTTCTAAAGATGCTGTTTGTTTGAATGTAACAATCTTTTTGATAAGCACAGAGGCACACTGCATTCAGTCAATTCCAGATTGACTTCAGGAATCATAAAATAATTTGATTGGAAGGGACCTCTGGTGGTCATCTGCTCCAGTGCCCACTTCAAGCAGGGTCAACTTCAAAGTTAGATCAGGTGGCTCAGAGATATATCCAGTTGGTTCTTTTTATATATGTCCAGGATGGAGATTCCAAAATATGTTTGGGCAACCTGTTCAAGTGTTCACTATCCTTCTCAAAATTATTTTTCCTAATATCTAATCAGTTTGTGATAGTGCAAGTTTTATCCATTGCCTCTTATCATTTTCCTGTGAAAAATTTCAACACTATACTGAAAACAAAAGAATTGGCATTTCAATACACACTCCCAATTTGTTAAAAATTCATAATAAACAAAAAGGAAGCTTGCCACTATGTATCTTCTATAGTACTTTCCATAACAGTATTTTAAGAAATCACCTTCCTCTTACCCTCATTCCCAAAATACCCTATTTTATTGAATTAACATTCTTTGATTTTGGACCCTTTAAGAAGACAAATTAATTACATAAGCTATCAAAAAACTACCACTGTAGAAAAAAAACAAATGCAGGTTTCACGAAATTTATTAGTAAGTTTCAATAACTGCAATATGTTCCTCTTAAAAATTTCAACAAAATTAAAATATTTGAAATGTGAAAAATAGAATAATCAGGAGAAAATTGTGAAGTTTTCAAAGCAGAGGTTTTTAGAGCATGTCTGTGACCACCTCTCCATTGTAGGAACAGATGTGCATCTGCTATTTATCCCAATTAAAATTTTATGGACAAGTTCCTTGAAATTTCTGTAGAATTTGGATTTGTAATTTATTTGGGTTTGTTTTTGTTTTGTTTTGTTTTGTTTTGTTTTAAATACATATTTTGAAAATAGTATTTAAGGTTCTGATACAACATTTGCTGAAATCCACCAGGTGGATCCATATGAGTTTGAGGCCAAGCATATGTACAGAGTAATCAAGTAAACCCAGCAAGTTATGTGTAAAATTATGGTAACCAGCACTACTATGGAAAAAAAATACACATTCATTTTAGATGAAAGTAAATTTTCTAAAGAATAACTTCATAGAATTAAGTAATCTATTTTAATTCTTTTATCCACTATTAATTGCAGAGTCAAAACAGACAATCTTACAAAAGGCAGTTAATGACACAATGTAAGTGCTTTCTGTAGGAACTGAATGTAAAGATTTATCATAATTTAATTTCAAAATTATAATGAATAGTTCCCATGTAGTTTGGATACAGAATACTTTTATTAGCACTTTTGCTCCAACTACACATCACAGGGGAATAGGGACTCTAGCATTTAAAAAATTACACACCTTTTAACAAGCTTATTTCTTTCAAAGCGAGAATTCTTAAAAGGGAATGAAGAAACCTTCCTGGCAAATTTCATTCTGGGTATGTAACTCTTCTGATTTAATATAATTGCTCCTTCATGTAATACTGTAAATGATGATATAACAATATATAGAAATATATGAATAAAATACCAAGTAATAAAAATATTTATATTACCTTTCAGGTACATGATTGAGGTTTTTGTGTGAGATTGGTCAGAACTTACTGTGATACTTAACTACCTAACTAATCTTTTTGCCTGCTCCTTTTTTTTTTTTTTCTTTGTGTGTGTGTGTGTGTGTGTGTGTGAGAAAATGAATGTAATTATTGTTCTTGTCTCACAGGTGGGTTTCTTGTAATACACTAAGAAATGCAGGTCAGAAGTGGAGGTGGGAGTGGGAAACTGCTCTCTTGATGGACCCAAATTTCTTGGTATTTCAAAAGGCAATCACTTTCCCTGATTGTTTCCTCTAAGGATCCTCTTTTCCATGTCCCAAGACTTACATTTACTGAGGATTTTGAAAATTAAGTAGCCTGCAAAATGTTTTTCTGGGAGATGGAATAATATCATGATGTCAAGAAAGAGGGATTCAATAGCTCAATTCCTCAGCCTGCATGAGAGTTGCAAGCATGACTCAAGTCATAAGAGCACTGGCAGCAGGGTAGTAAAAGAAGCAAATGCGTCTTCTACAGGCAACTTATTCCATAACTAACCATGACAGGATTCACATTTTAAATCATTACATTAAAGAATCTTATTAAAAGAAAAAATCCTCTACAAAATAAATGAAGAAATTACTAATTCCAATCCATATTTCATACTGTGAAAACAGGAACTCAACAGATGCATATTTTATGAACACAGCAATAAAAGTACAGCCAGTTTTCCATATTTATGAAAAGTGTTGCTGAACATACTCATCATATTCATCTTCAGGAAAATGTAAATTCTCTCTATCACATTGTGTAACATTTTATAAAGGGAGAAAAGTAAAGGCTTTTCTTTATGTGACAGTTTGTTCATCTAGTTTGTCTTATCTGGGCAATCCAGCCTTTTTCCTCTTCATCTGACCGTATTAGGCAGTTTCACCCTTCCAGTCTGTTCTCAGCTTTGTGTGTGCAACTATTGACTGGCAGCAGTAGCCTTTCAAGCAGACTCTGTGGAGTTATTTGAAACATTTAATGACAGTAAACTGCTCATAAGTAAGTTTTACCTAATAATTGACCTCAAGGGTACAGTTAAACATTTTTTTTTTACTTTGCCTTGGGACTCCTAGCTGCCCAGCACATTCAATTATTGACTCTAATCAGTGCTTAACTATTAATATGTTAAAGAATTTGAAAATTTAAAAGGAAAGCAATTTAAGAAATTGTTGTTTTTAAATTGGCAGCTCTCGCAGCCACACAGGGCACCTCCACTCTCTGGTTCCTCAAGTAGTGAGCGGCCACCGTCTGCACGCAGAGTGCCAAATGCGTCACTGAGGAACCAGATCCTCATTTGTGGATGCTACTTGCAGGCTGAACAGATACAGTGGCCTTTCAGTGCCACTTGAATGCACAAGGAGAGTCACTCCTGATGATTTGCTCTCTTTGTGGATTTAAAGTCCTTCTTCTTTTGAAACAGCAGCCACTTCCAAGGAAAGATAGTACATTGGAGAAACTGCTTTTAGGGAGACATGTCCATTTCACAGTGGATTTCAGGGACAACTGCAAGTCTCCTAATGACAGAATTTGGCTTTTTAAACATTCTATCACTCATAGTATGAGCCAGCTACAAATTGATGGTTAGAAAAAATTCCCTTACTATCTGAAAATCCCATGACTGCCAATGAGCTTTCCTATGAAAAAGCTGGTACCAGTCAAGATCAGAGACAGGATCCTACAATGAACAACCATTGACTTCACTCAAGATTGGCAACTGCCACATTATGTTTCAGACATGCCATAGCCTGGCGCTCAAAGATCTCCATTACAGCTCCTATATTAGGACAAATGGCCCGATTCATCATAGCAAAGGAATATTCCTTTCCTTGATGAACAACTAATTGTCCTATATGGTAGGAAAACATTCTCCTTTCACTTAAGAGCTGCACAAATTGTCAGTGCCATCTTACTTCTACCAGGCCATTTGGTTATCCCAAAATGATTGGTATTTTCTTTTGTTGATTTGTTTTATTTTCATGTGCATCTAACAGGCAACACTGCTGCTAAAGCTGCCAGTCACAGCCCTAATTAATTGTGTTTCTGTCTCTCACTTGATCTAAAGTAATAACATGCAAAAAAGAAATACCAGAGCATCATCTAGAGCTCTCGTAACACAGTCACCAGCCTGTCAGATGCAGAAGTGTGCTGCTCCTGTTCAACCTTTACACTTCTAAACACCCTAAATGAGACTCAGTGGCACAGTCAGCTGCCATCCACCAAACAACAATCTTTAAAGACAGAAAGGTCTTGTTTCAAAGCAGACCAGGAGATGATTTGACACCTGTGTTATACTGCTGTATTCACAAACCTTTTTCATTCACAGCACTCTCAAATGATGCAAATTAGCTGTTGCTGAAATGTGTCTAGAGTACAAACTTCCTCTTTCTAAATCTTCACAAACACCCCATAGGTGAAATAATCACAGTTCTGCACTAAGATTACTACTTGCACTGGTAATCCTGTCGATTAATTGCACCACTAATTCTTCAGATAATGGAAGCTGTTGCTCCTTTGAACCTCAGAAAAAGATTCCAAGTCAATCTGACACCTGTTAAATACTCATTGTGTTGACAATCTTCCTATTAGGAATCAAAGCAGAAGAGATTGCATAAAGCTAGATTTGGTCGTTGAAAAAATATTTCCATTCTAAATGGTAATGTAGTCAAAAAAGACCCAGTTGCATGGAACTCTGAGTTTCTTCTAATTATTTGTAAGGAAAAAAAAAAATCACAGAATAATCTCACTGAGAGAAAGAAGAAAAAAAAGAGAACTGCTACCTGTCACTTGTGAGTGCTTGCAACAAATCCCAATTGAGCAACGCTAAGTTCATCTTCATTTGGAAGCAAAGATGAATAACTATCATAATTATACATGATGCTATATTTATCAATATTATAATTACAATATTTCACACAGCATTTTTTACTGCTTCCCTTCCTCATTTTTTTTTCACTAAAGAATTTAATTTTCAAGGCCATCTGGTACAGCAGAGTGTTGTGCACATGAAATAGTACTCAAATGTAACAACAATGTCTTTTATGTGCCCTTTACGTACTAACCTTTGCTTTAATATTTTTGGGCTCTTATCACAGTATATTCTTTTTTCTGTCAGTGTTTATTCATCTAATAGAATTTATAAGGATTAGATTTGGATGTCAGAAAAGAAAAGATCGTTTCAAAAGTATAGCACAAATAGATAGTTAATTTATTTGAAACAGAAAATTAAATATTATATGAATGAACAAGTACTGTGTGGACACTTCATTTATCCTATTCTTCTGAATCTTCTTTACATTGTATATACATACTACAAATATTTCAGGAAAATAATCATTATCATGGTGCCTCAAACATAGCAGTTTCTACACTCTTCTACATACAAACCAGAATAGTCACATTACAGAAATTGATCCAGTTCTATTTATTATATACTTCCCAATATTCAGAAGAATCATGTTCAGTTTTTAACTGGATATACATCTGAGCCTAATTCTAATTTGTTTATTCTGCTGGAACATACTGATTCCATAACTTTTGGCAGTAAACAGAAAATCCCACTAGAAATAGCCATTAGGCTGGATAATAAATCAGTGTCTTGACAGTGGCATCGTATACCCATCACAGTGAGAAGCAGCTGCAGCTGACTTTCAGAGGCTGCCAATATGGGCACAAGTTATTTGAAACAAGCAATGATATTAACTCCTGCAACTGAAGGGGACCAGCCTGTGCCAGGCCAGCCTGAGGACCTTGACTTTTACACTAAGAATACATTCCATAATTTTCTCAATATGATCGAATGTAACAGAATTAATTCACTTTCTAACTTGGACAATGAATAAAAAAAAAAAAAAAAAAGATGGAAAAATGAGGGAGGGGGGAGGGGGGGGGGGGGGA